>NW_026562458.1:0-55000 GCF_027474105.1 Poeciliopsis prolifica | reverse complement strand
ATGGTACAGCTAATTTTTAGCTTAGCGCTTTTGCTAACTTTGAAATTGCTTAGCTCCCCTTAGATAAATCTTTCCTAATAAACTATAAAGCTTAATTTAATTGGATCTTCTGTAAATATTCAGTTTGAAAAAATTTTAAATATTATTTTGAAGTTGTTTCAAAATGGTGGCACCACTTCCGCTAATGCGCTAACAGTGTAGCTAATATTTCGCTCATAGTAAATTTCCTTGGTTGTTTCTTAAACTTTAAATTGAATAAAGTTCAACATCTGTGTTGTTTTCATTTTTGACTGTTAAGGATTCTCAAGTAGTTAAGTATTGCTTTTATTTTGAAGTTTCATTTCCTCTGGAAAATGGTAAGTATACAACAAACGAATGAATGAACGAATGAATGACTGAATGAATGAATGAATGAATGAATGAATGAATGAATGAATGAATGAATGAGGTATGCAGCAGAAAACATTTCAGTAAATGTAGCTTCTGCTACAGAAGACAGCGTTATAGTGTGATGGGTTCATGAAGCTAACAGTTTAGTTAGCTTCTCCCAGCACTTTTAGTTTTGTGTTTTCAGAGCCGCTGTGATACAGACTGCTACAGGAAATCCTTACAGCTCTGACACACAGAGTCGCTTTGTTAGTGGATGAATTTCTGGTCTCTGATGAAACGTGACTCTGCCACCCCCCCCCCATCTCCCCCCCCCTCACTAGACAGGGTTGCCATAGCAACCAGTGACTCAGCACTTTCCGAATTTGTTTCTTTCTTTTTGTTTTTAGTTAAATTAGCAGAATTGGCTGTGATTGTTATAATTTTTATATTTGTGTAATATTTAGATTTACTGATTCATTTTTCTCTGTCAGTTTTTCACATGTTTTCTCTCATTATAAAAGTTTTTCTGTTGGATTCTCTTGATTTTTAGTCTCAACATTTTTTTAGTATTTTAAAAATGTGTAATAATTTTTAATCACTAGTTGGTTTTGAAATCACACAGACTTTTTGAATAGATTCACTGAATGAAATAAATGAATTTTGTTTCTTATTTTTTGGTTTCTGACCATTTAGATCGGGGTTCTCAACCTAGGGGTCGGGATCCCCACCGGGTCGCGAGACAGGAAGTAGGGGGTCGAAAGGGGATTTTCAGAATCATCACAGTGATCTCAAAGGTGAACAGAGCTTCAAATTTAGGAAAGATCAAATAAGTTTTCTTGCTGGATTCTTTTTACAGTGAATTTTTATGTTTTTTATGAGTTTTGAGAAAAATGTAATTTTTAAAAAAATGATTTGTTTTTGTGTGAAAACTTTTTGAAATGATTAATTGAATCAAATGAATCATTTCTGTCTCATTTGTTGATTTTCTACCAGAGGTTCTCAACATGGGTGTCAGGATCCATCAGAGGGTCGCGAGACACCAAAGCGCGGTCGAAAGAGGATTTCAGAACCGCCTGTATGGAGGCCAAAAACAGGAAAAAAGCTAAATGACTCATTAGAGTAAGTAAATGTCAACATGTGAAACATAAATATTTTGTTTAATACATTTGAAATGATGAAATTAAATAAAACCATGTAAATATAAACAATAAAATTGGATGAATAAAATGTGTAGAATATAATAATAATAATGTATTTTATGGGTGTATAAATATGAATATATTTCATATTTTGATCTTGTTTTGCGTAAATTAAACCATTTTGTTGAAATGACTCATTTCCTGGCAGCGTTCTGCTCCAGAAATGAGTTTTTCCTGCTGAGTTTTAAGGACATGTGGGTTTCCTTCGGTCATATTATTTGTGTGATCGCAGTAGAAAGCCGGCGCGGTTCTGTAAAAACGCGGCGCGGTTCTGTAAAAACGCGGCGCGGTTCTGTAAAAACGCGGCGCGGTCCTGTAAAAACGCGGCGCGGTTCTGCTGCGATGAGTAATGGCCGGACCGAGGAGTTCACGTTGTTTCCAGCAGTTCAGCATGTTGGTGTCTGTTCATCACTGTCGGTCCGGTGAGCGCCGCGGCATCAACACCTGGAGCCGAGTGCTGATGTTGGCACCATTAAATTATGGGACACCAGTCACACTCATCCTCCTCCTCCTCGCCTTCATCCTGCTCTTCTCCCAGGAAGCCTTCGTCCTCCTTCGTCTTCCTCGTAACTTAATCTCCCACCTGGTCCCTTTGTTGCACTTCGTCCTACTTCGCCTTCATCTTGAACTTCCTTTCGTTTTCTGCCTTTAAACTCCGTTTCCCCTCCAGTTTTCCTCCCTCTCCGTCTTTATCTCCTCTCTGGCTCTCCCCCCTCCGTCTTTGCTTCTGAGATGACAGTTAATCCCTGGTTGAATTATAATCTCACATTTCATCCTGATTTCACGCCGACAGGATTTTCCTTCAAATCACTACGCCCAGTTGTCAATCTTGTCTTCTCCCGCTGTCGGCTCCTTTGTGTTCCTCCGAGTCGTTCTCCCCCCGCGCCCGACGTGTCTGTTAGTCTTTCGTGTCGTCTGACTTACGACGTTCTTTATTCCCCTTGACTTCTGTCACGTCAGCCGGCTTCACAAAGCATCATCAGACGGACTAACGAGGCGAGTCTGACAATAGGAACTGAGTCCGTGGTGAGAAACTCCATGCTTTTTCCTCTTCATCTGAAGAGGAAAAACGTTTCTCTGGATTCTCATATTTGTCTGGGAAAGTGGTGCAGAAGGTCCTGAAACCAGAACTCAGAGGACCGACTGACTGGGATAAACTGGGACGTCCTGGGAGCCCAGTGAGGATCTGAGGAGAACTGCAGATTTACACTAAAGTCTTGGAGCATTTCTAAATATTTTAATATCCAACCCTTCAGACAGTTTTATGAAACTTATGACAGACTTTTTAGTCCTAAAACAAAATAAAACTTCTTCAATATCAGTTTAAATCTGCTGAAAGTTGTTTGAATTGGGTTTAAGGTGATCAGGAAACGGGTCCAAAGCCGACGGTTCTACTGGTTTGTTATCGATGAACGAACCAAACTGGTGGTTTGACCAGTGAGTTCACACCAGGACTGAACATTAATCTGGATTAAACCGTCTCAGGAAGAAGAGAAAACGTGCGGGCATGAAAGGAGCGGACCTCGGTCCGGACCTCAGTCCGTCCCGCCGCGTTCTGCTATGTCCAGTTGGGTTCTGACCCAAACTGCCAGGAGGAAATCCCCTGCGGCTTCTCATGCTGCAGCATAAGTGATAATAAACAGGGATCAGGTGTAGCAGCACCTGGTTCTGCGACACGGTTCCCATTACATAAACGTGACTCCCAATGAATCACTGCTGAGTGCAACTAAGCAGAAAAACAAGAAAGGAAGCGAATCTGCACAGTTTATCTTCTCTGATTGCACACAGTCAGGATATTTTTGATACCGATGAAGGCTGAGAACAAACAGGGACTTCTGGACCCGGCGCGGAAACGTTTCACTGACTCTGGACTCAAAGCAGGACCGCTTTGTCATTACCTTGATCTTTTCAGGTAAATATACAGAAAAATACCTTAAAACTGGGATGCTGTCTCTATTGACTGAATCCATGTGTAAAAATATGAGAAATTCATGAAAAGAGACGCACATCTTTGGCAGCCAGAGTTCCTTATTTCAGTTTTTATATCCAAGATCTGCATTTTAATCTGAACTTTACTTAATATGGAGCAAAATGCCGACAAAAACACGGAAATTTTCCTTCTTTTGACACATGAACTTCGTCCTGATTGGCTGAGCAGGACACAGAGCCGCGGTCAGCTTTCATACCCGTTATTTTAACTCTTTTAATTCACCACAAAACTTTAAAAAAATCACCACAAAGAAGCTCAATTTCTGCTGATTTGCACGTTCAGTCGATGCCTAACGATGCCAACATTGATATTTAATTATTAATTGTCATTCTGAGCTAAATCAGAAAGTTTTTGGGATATATTGACGTTCTTTAAGGCTAAATAATGAAATAAATAATGTATTTATTTCAGTTGGGAACATTTCTGCTAATCCTCTGCTGTGGTGACTTAATTTTTCATTTACATTAAAATTCACATTTTTTCTGGAGAAAATCAAAAGCACCAATTTATTTCCTTTATTTCTATTTGTTCAGCTGAAAACAGTTTGTCATGTTTTTCCAGAATATTATTGCATATGAGAGGTTCTTGATTTATAAATAATTTATTCTACTTTTTGAGACTAAAAAGATCATTTTAAAAAACTTTCTCTGCATTTGAACCACAAAAAATAAAATATAAAAACATGTTTCTAAATTTAGTCTTTAAGTGTCTTTTTAGAGCATTTGTGGAAAATATGATGGTGAGGAAACAAAACCTTCTGTTCAGATAAAATTAACTCTTGGCTCTCAGTGAGTTTAATCAACTGGATAAGGAGAAAAATCTGTGACAAAATGATGAAATTCCATGAATATTTTACTTTTCATTGTAGTAAATCTGCTAATAACAGTTTTCCACTGAACTCCATCAGTCCTGACTTCATTATGTTTTATAGTTAATAAACTGTTTAAAGACCTCAAGTCAATTATTTCCTTCAAGGAAAAGTCTTGATTTTCTGGCGTAATCAGAAATCTGACATGGCCTCGATTCTGACGGAGGAAATCAGACGCTAATTTCTCAGACTGACAGCGATGGGAGACGAGATCACTGCGAGTGATGGAGAGGTTTTGTTTGAGTGTTTCTCACGCGAGTGTCAGGAGAAGGTGTGTCTGTGTGGTTTTGTGTGTCTGGCCTCCATCAGAACCGCAGCTTGCCAAAAAAATAACAAAAACCCACGGTAAGCACAGTGCAGGCATAGAGGAGAGGAGCGCTGCTGCACGCTAATTATGTATGCGTGATTTAATCTGCACTCAATAATATGCAAATATATTCATATGTTAGTTTCTTAATTAAAAATGCAAAGCAGCCCTTATGGTGATTTTTCTGTGATTTTCTGTTCAACCTAACAAACGGAACATTTCGAGAAAGGAAACAAATTGGAGGGAAACTCTTGGCGGGGGGTTAGCAAAAAGTTTAAAAGTGCAAAAAAACCTTGGAGTGTGAGGAGGAAAAGAGGAGGAGGTGTTACTGCTTGGTATGAAAGCAAACTTTGTTTTTGTCTGAAGTCACCCACTGATTGGTGAATTACACTTTAAGGCTTTAATTTAACAACTAGCCACTTTAAATCATCACCACTTTAACATTTAAATGTTTTATGATTTAAGGAGCCGAAGCTACGTTCAGCAGATCTAGCTAGCTAGAACGCAGAGCAGTAAGATAACTGCTGTTACTGTAAACAATTAGTTAGCTAGCTTTGACTAGTTAGCCAGTTAGCTAAAAGCCAACTTCTATTGATCTTGATCTCAACAATTAGCTAATTAGCTTTCAATACTTATGCGTGTAGCTAAAAGGTAGTGCAGTAGGCCAACTGCTATTTATGTCAACAATTAGCTTGTTAGCTTTTACTTGTTAGCCAGCTAGCTACAAGGGAGTGCAGCAAGCTAACTGCTATTGACATCAAAATAATACAATAAGAACAATCAGGAACATGAAGTAAAGTTTCTATAGTATATAGAAAAACTTTTTTTTTTAACATCCATCTGAGTAAATAATTAAGGGACACAATATTTACTCCAATTCCAGGTCTGAAAACCCTGCTTTCATAAAGCATAATGTCATTTTTGTTTAACTTTCTTGAGGTTAAAACGACATTAGAGGTAAATTATTGACCCATGAAAACATGTTAACAGTAACCCGGTGAGACAAAAACCGAATTATCCCTTTAACTAAATGTTCCTGCTCATAAAACATCCGAGATATAAATCAAAACCTATTTTTACTCTAAATTCACACATCAAACTATCCACATAACACGGTTTTAGGAAAGGGTCAGTTATGAATCTGTGCTTCCTTTCAGTTTCAATTATCTATGATTATATCACAACTTTGGCTTTTCATCTGTTGAATGAAGGAAAAACAACATTTTCCTCTGAGGAAGTGGAACTTGGCAGCAGAGGTACAATAAAGTTTTAACAGGAGGAAAAGTCAGTCTGCCAAGCCCAGACTTTTCATCTGGTTTTAAATATAGTTAAACAGATCAGCTGTAAAGTTTGTGGAAGTGTGTTACCATGTTCTTGCTCAGCTGAAGTTATTTTATTTAGCTTAAGTCATTCTTTGAAGTTCAGCTCAGTGGATGCTAACAGCCTCCGTACAAAGGTAAAAATCATCCTGGTTCTTTTCTCTGGCCAAACAGAGGACTTTGACTGATCCCTGTACAATTGGTGGAAAGAGTTGTGGTCATTTGGCCAGATCGTCACCTCATTGCCTGAAGGAAAAAGGAACCACAGCCAAACTGACATGTAGCGCCAAGAAGGAGAAGGAAATAAATCAGCCTTTGTTCATGAACCAGCTAATAATCCATCAATCTATTCCTCCTACTCGAGATTGGGTCACAGGAGCAACAGATCCAGGAGGGGAAGATATTCCTGCCTCTCCCTGCAGCTCATTATCGGGGACACCAAATATATTCACACCAACAAGGAGGGACGGTCCCAGCAGCGGCTCCTCGTTTGGACCTGAAGTCTCCTCTGATGGGATGAACCCAAACCCTCCACACCAAACAACGATCCTCCATGTGGACGATGGGGTTCCTCACCCTCAGGTTGAGTCCAGTCACCCAACAAGGCAGAGGGGAGCAGGTTGGTTCGACCCAGAGCAGAGAGACACAGAACCACAGCAGCTGGAGGTGCAGCAGATGGTGAAGTTCTGGTCCCAATGGAACCAAGTCTACTGGACTATCAGGCCACTGTATGTCAGAAACTCCTATAAGCCACTAAGCATCAGAAACCCTCAGCCATATTTCACCCTCATGTGGATCAAAAGAGAAAAAAGCTTGAAAAGTGAAGCCAATGTAACTTTTTATTCCCATGAAGACGCTAAAAATAAATCAAAAATACCCACAAACCCGACGAGTTTGGCATTTTGGTGCAGCTGAGGACGACAGCCGAGAACTTTCCAACAAAACATCAACGGCTTGAAGCAGTTTTTTATGTCATCGATTCCTGCACGGCGTGTGTGCGCGTCAGTGAAATGTGTGTTTGACAACATGTGATTTCCATCACAGCCTGGGAGCGAATCAGAGCGCCGCTCAAACCCGCCTGTCGGCTGCGGCCAAATACTTGGGCTCAGGAATGCATCCGGGAGCGTTCACATCTGCAGCAGGAACCGACAACGTGTGTGCAACAGAGGTCCTTGTAAAACCCGAATGTCCTCACAAGGACGAGGAGGCAGCAAGAATAACTGAGGTCATTTCATTGGGAAAAGGCGAGAAAGGCAGTTGTAAGGGATAAACTGTCATCTTTTTTTATTATTTAGCCGTGAAGATCAGGTGTTGGGATCAAGAACTGACAGGAAAATGTGGCGATGAGGAAAAACTGCTGTGGCTTAGCAAGAAATCATGTTACAGGAACATCAGCGGAGTGACTAATGATGATAAAACAGAAATATTCAATTAAAAACATAAATACATCATTTGGTTCGAGCTGTTGATCCATACAAAGCAATGCTGTCTCCAACTTACAGTCAAAGAAATAATTAAAGCTAATCCAGGAAGAGCCCAGGTCTCTTTGGGATTTAATGTATTAGTCAACATGTTGGTGAAATGAGATTTTTATTTATTTCAGCAGGATGAAGATGAATGGATTTATTTTTTCTTAATGGTGATTTCCAACACAATAATAAAAAAATTTTTGTGTACAATTCATGATTGTTGAGTCTTCATTTGAAATTGTTGTTAGCTTAGCATTTTGAGACTAACATTTTGATACTAAGCTACCATGATTTTAGCTTAGCATCACCTAATGTGTGGTACTAAACACACAACAACTAAATTAGAGATGAACTAATTCCTGAAAAACAAACTGAAATATCATCAGGACGTCTTTCTGTTCATCAAATTCAACAGTTTGAAGGATTTTCAGACAAAATACAATCGATTTAATATTCACAGGCTGATAGAAAGTAAATCCAGACTAGCTTGGGTCCATCTGGACTAATGCAAACACAAAGAACGGCATGAGCTATGCTATGCTAACTGCAGTTTCAAATCGTTTTACTCTCCAAAGTGCAAAAGTTAGTCGTCACTGTTTTAGTCCAACACAACAGAATATAACTTAATACTTTGCTAAGCTAACACAGGAAACTCAGGTTTAGCTAACATGGCAATAGCAAAGCTAGCATAATATAGTCAAACACAGAGTTAGCAATACCACAGCACTCCGATTGTACAGTTAAAACTCTAACTGATCTGTACATATTATGTAACATAATTTGGAACAGAAATAACTGTTGTTTGAAACAGTTTCAGCTAATCAGAACAAAATGTTGACATTTAGCACCATCTGGGTCAAAGTTCACTGCAGTTGGATACATTCTTGTTAACAAGTTGTTGTAACCATCACAGCATCAAACCAACACAAGATTTTAGAGCGAGAGAATATTATGTAACTAAGCTAAGCTAACAAACAGCTCAGATTCAGCTAGCATGGCCCAAAATTTAGCCTAACATTAGCAAAGCTAATAGCCAAAGATGAATGCCATAAACTATATAAAATAGGAACATAGATGCCTGTAATTACAAAATAAATTCATATTCAGAATAAAACTAAAGCACTATGAGATGAATTTATGTCAAGTTTTGTGCTAAAACCAACTTTTATGAAAAGAGCCTCTGCAGAGAGAGAGCACATACACAAATTATTCACCCCAACACGCACAAACGGATGCCTTGTAATTCAATTAGCCAGCTTCCCATCTGACACAAAATGGCGGCTGTGGCGTAGCAGTGTGGGACATTTTGGGGATGAAGCCAAGAAAACTGCAGAGCGCTGAACACGAGCGAACGACACGTCAATCTACGGAAACGTTTCCGACATTTCTTCATTATTCCTGCTGCTTCCTTCACGTGTTAAATGGCCGACATGAATTCACATGTTTAGATGAATTTCAGGAGCTTTTTATGAGAAATGACTCAGTGAAGCATCCAGAAGACGGAGCAGAAAACACAGCTGTCCGGCTGCGTGTGTGTGTGTGTGTGTGTGTGTGTGTGTGTGTGTGTGTGTGGTGTGTGTGTGTGTGTGTGTGTGTGTCTGTGTGTGTGTGTGTGGTGTGTGTGTGTGTGTGTGTGTGCGTGCGTGTGTGTGTGTGAGAAGCATGAGGTCATTCCTGGCTAAACTCTCTTCGGGGTTCTTCTGCATAAACATTAACACGGCCGCAGCTTTCACACCAAATCCAAGTTTGTCTGGAATCAGAAAAACATTTGATTTAAAATCTGCTCAGAAATCACCAGCAACCACAGAACCTAATTCACACGTATGAGAAACGGATCAATAATTAATGCTGAATTTGTTAACAGTGTAGAGTTTTTGTGCTGTGTGCAGGCGGCTCCGCTCCGCTCTTCTCCTGCCATCCTGTGCCAAGGACGGCTGCGGCGCTGCTAATTTGAGCTGCATGCTAACACACAAACATGCGTCAGTTTCTGCAGGAGCCGAGGTCAGTCTGCAGCGACAGACCGCAGCTTCTCATCTTAGTTCAGCATTTACACTGGAATGTAGGTTGGATTGGAAAGGAGTCCAAATTTAAATGTGTTTATTTTTCATGCTTTAAGTCAAAATTATTATTTAAAATTAAAATTTGTATGTTTTGATTGTTATAGTCACTAATATTTATATTTTTTATCCATTTAACTTGTCAAAATGGCCAACTTGCAGCTTTTTAATTATAAAATTTTTATCAGAATTTTGAATTGTTTTGTTTTTAAGTCATTTATAAAAAAATAGGATTTTTAAATGTTTCAGTTGGAATTTAATTTTAAATCATAACTGTATGGATTTTTACTTTGAAATTGTAATATTTTTTTATTATTAAATCATTTTACTTTAATATTTTAATTAGAGAATTAAATAAAATAATTAGTTTGAATTTAAATTTGAGGAATTTATCCTAAATTAATTTTAAGCATTTTTATTTCTACATTGGAATTATTTTAATAAATAAAATATTAAATACACATATTAATATTTTATTAAAAGATAAAAAAAATAGAATTTAATTTTAACAATTAATTCAGAATAAATTGCTTGTAGTTGTACTTTTAGATTGCAATTATTAAATTAGTATTTTCCATAATTTTATTTTAAATCATGTTATATTTCTGCCTATCAGCATTTTCTGCCAAACTCCCATTTTAATAAACAGTGTGACCTCATCCGTGCAGCAGCATGAACTGGGCCTGGGACTGAAACCGTTCAGCGAGTCTCGGGCAGGAATAACAGGAAGCCACATGATTCAGTCAACAATAAGCTGCTCGAAATTCCTCTTCCTGTTTCTGCACAACAATCCGGCGCGCAGTGGAAGAACGGACCTCAGATCCAACCGGATCCGCTGGGAGTCGGGAGGAAAACCCAAACTGCAGCTCAGACTGGAAACGTCTCTTCAGACTCATCTGCTCTGCAGAGCGCTGCTGCTGTCCCGGGGGCGGCCTGCAGGGGGCAGTGCGGCTCACCGAACTGCACTGCCCCCGGTCCTGATCCGCCCACGGCCCACCGGGGACCGCCGGCTCTCCTACTGCGCCTTCTGCAAGACCGGCTTAATTTAATTAACGCTGTCAACTTTAAACAAAACCACATCTGAGGCGTGGAGGGAGGGGGCGCCGCCGAGGCAGGAAGTAGCCGCTCAGAGACGGGCGGCGGCGGCGGATGGTTCAGGACGGCCGCTCTGGGTCAGACGGAAACGTTTCCTCCACAACAGAAAGGAAACAGAGTCCAGAGTTAATAACCTGCTGAAATTAAAACTCATTTATTCTGGTACAAAAACAAACAACAGAAATAATAATTGGACTCCAGAGCTGTTACTGTAGGTGTTCAACATGAGGCGCGCGGGCCGTTTGTGGCCCCCAAACTTTTTATTTTTAACCACTTTGCCCTGATTAAAGTAACAACTTTAACATCAGAACAGAATTTTACTTGCAATAGGAAACATTAATTACATCACAAAGTTCCTGTTTTTATAACAAGCAGAGACTTTTACTGAAAAACCGACTTTGCTCCTAATTTAACTGATTATACTAATAAATAATGAACATAGTTTTAATATGAAATGACTCAAATCTTTCTCTTATAAACTGAATAAATTTGTTCAATGAAACCTGAAAATATGTGGAAACTAAATAAAATTTATTCTAAATAATTCAAAAATCAAGTATAATTGCTTGATTTTTATTTTAATAACTTTCATTGTTATTATTATTTCACATTTATTTGGCCTCTTTTGATGTATTGACTTTGGATTTAATGACAAAGTTTAATTTGATAAAGATAAAATAAAAAGAAGATGAGAGAACAAATCAGACAAAAAGCATTTGAGTCTTTTTTAAATGTAATTTTATTTATTTTCCTGATTTTGGACGTAAAGTGCAGGAGGAATTTAATTTCTCTGTTATTCATGTGGATTTTATATTTTTGTGTTTAGAACTGATTAAAAATCAACAAAGAAATAAATTGAATTTTATGAATTATGTTTCAGTGCATTGATGTCGTATTTATACAAAAACCTGCAGTGATTTTACATTATTACTCCTGCAAATGAATAAAATGAAGGTGCAATGGGAGGCCACCTGATGCCGTTTATCAGTTGATCTGTTTTCTCTTTAATAGCTTCATTTTTACGGCTCATTTTCTGACATATTTATCTGGATTTCCTCCATCGTTCAGACATTAGCAAAGCTCAGAGGAAGAGCTGCAGACTTTATCAGCGCGGACAACAAATTAACCAAAACAATGATATCTAACGGAAAAAAAACAAAACAAAGAAACACTCTGCAACCTGCTAATGTTAGCAACTGATGCCTAATTTTCTTTTGATTACAAAGACGTCCCACGCTCTCCTCTCAAGTGACGTTTAATTGTTTCTCAAAGTAAATCATCAGCTCAGCAAACTAAATTTGAGAAACAACAATAACAAACTTGCAGCGCAGGGAGACGGGGAGAAAAAGAGAGACAGAAATGAATTAATTAAAGCAAAAAGAGCCATTTTGTCTGCGGTTGATGTGAAATAGAGACAAGAGTTTTCCCCTTAAATGGAGCATATGGGAGGGCAACACAACAATGAGGAAAACAACTTAAATAACACTTGTGTGTAATCATGCAAATGGAAGAGATGTGCAGAGAAAATGTCTGTTCCTATTCTCTTAATGCGCCGGAATAACAGAGGGGGAGGGCTTCAGCACAAAGGAAACGTACCTAACCCATAAAACAATAAAAACACGAAGCTGTAAAGTTCTGCAGCCATCAGGACGTCGAATATCACAGAGAAACCGAAAAATGAGCAAAATCAGACGACTAATACGCTCCTGTCTACATCAAATCTCCTATAAATACCTTCAAGCCAAATATAATCGTCCAAAATACGACTAAAGCTAAAGATTTAGATGAAGAAATCAACAAAATATATGTGAATTTTTCTCATGTTAATTAGAAAATAGAGGAACGGAGCTAAAGAGTCACTAAAAACATGAGAAAGAGGCTAAAGGAAACAGAGTTGGACCTAAAACACAACAAACAACTTAAATCATTTAATCAGAATATAACAATTTATTTCTACTCCAACAACTGCTAACTGTTAGCACAGGCTCAGAAACATTATGAGCAGCAATTCACAACACAGCTCATAATGTTTGTAGCTAACAGTTAGCATATTCAATAGCTAACTGTTAGCTACACTGCTATCAATTAGTAAAGCTGGTAGCTAACAGTAAACATTTTAATATTATGTTTTTAACAATTAGCATGGCTAGTAGCTAAAAGTTAGCTTACTTGGTAGCTAAAAGTAACTGCACTAGATTGCCAACAGTGCATATATTACTAGCATTTAGTTTGATTGGTCGCAAGAAGTAAGAATGCTAGGTAGCTCAAGCTAACTATATTAGATTGCTAACAGTGAGTATATGATGTTGTAACAATAAGTTGCAATGCTAGATAGCAGTAACTTGCTCATGATAAATATGCAGCCTTGCCAACAATGAGTACAGTACATTGGCAGCTAACATTCGCTATACTTGGCTGCTAAAGCTAACTGTAATAGACTGCAAACAGTTAGCATACAAGCTTGGTGTTGATACTTACACTAACCAGCTAACATTAAGTATTCTAGATCGCTAATGGTAACTTTACTCTATTGCAAACGGTGAGTACAGCTGGTAGCAATCAGTAGCTAAACTCGACTGCTTAGACTAAAATAAATGCAGTCAAATTAAAAGACGTTAAAATACTTCTTTATGGATTTTAACGTCTTTTAACGTCTGGTATTTAGCTTCCACTAAATACCATGTTACTATATAGCGTTAGCGTCAACTAAGCACTGTATTGGTTTAGCATTTCAGTGTTAGCAGAGTTAATATTCATGATTAGAGTTAGCGTAGCTACATTTTCAGCTCGTGGCGCTGAAACTGCTGGTGAATATCAGATCAATATCAGCTGTTTACTCTGTTTTATAAACAGAAATAATCGGCATTTTAAAGTTGAGTTTTGATGAATTTACTCAACAGAAAGTCACAAAGTTTTTATATTTTCTGTGATGACAGACAGAAACAAGATGTTTCTGGAAGTTTGTGTTTTAGAGGTTTGGTGTTCAGAGTTAGCAGCTCTTCTTCTTCTTCTGCTTCTTAAAAAAGAAATCACAGAAAACAGAGCGGTGATTATGAAACCAGAACCGGCGGCTCTACAGAACCAACTTAAACCCTGCAAAGCTTCGGCTTCATTTTCTGCTCCTCTGCACAGCAAAGCGGCGCCGCCTGCCAACAAACCGGCGGGAAGCCGGGCGACGGCGGCCCGGACCGATCCACAACGCCGTCAACAGCCAAACTGTTCGCCACCAGCAACGATCAGTGGAGGAAGAACCAGGAAGAAAAACGCAGCTGCACATGCAAGAGGCCACAGATCGTCCAGAGAAACCGCAGAAACGTTTCATCAGGATTTACTGACGGAAGAACCGACCTCTGAGCCGGACGCTTCAGGTCGCACTCGTCTTTCTCTTCCTGTCCTCCGCCGAAGGAAGGAAGGGCAAAACGGACCCCCGCCGACACGCCGCATCGTTAACGAGCAAAGACCCGAGCGGCGAGCGATCCGAGAGGAAGGAACTGCCAACTTCATCACAAAGGCTGAGATATTAAAGAAATGATTCAGATCTAAAACCAAACAGCAGCAAAAACAGCAAACATGGAACCCAGAGGCTTCAGCAGCAGCCAGGTTTAAACGCAGAGACAGCCAAACAACGCAAGACTGGAGCTGAAGAACCCAGCGAGGAGAAATGGATCAACACAAAGAAAACATAAACTACAGGAAAAAACTGCAACTGTCAGAAAAACACTGATTATAATAACTGGAAGGTGTGAAAAAAATTAAAATAGCTGTAAATGTTTTGTCTTCTGACTTCTAAATAAGTAAAATGTAATAAAATGTAGCAATCGCTACAATTACAGGCTATAAAAACTGTCAAATCTGTAAAAAAATAAAAGAAAGTTAAAATATTTGAAAAGTACCGACTGACAAAAACATTAAAACAATAAAATCCATAAAAAGAAAACTTTAAATCACAACAAGTGCGAAAAGGAAAAACATAAGTAACTATAAAAACTATTAATACTTTTAAATGTTGGCCATAAAAATGAACAAATGAACTAAAAATAATTTAAAGAGAAACTTCAATAACTTTAAAACTGTGAAAGTATAAAAGTTGGATGGAGAAACTGCAAAATAATTTGTGTTTAAATTAAATTAATTGCAAAAAACAACAAACAAACAAACCCTAATAAACAAAACTATAATGAAACATTTGCCGACTATTAACGCCCAGAGTTATTTATAAACAAACTGCAGGTCATAATTCAACAAAACGCCTTGAAACCAGAGAATCATCATCATCATCATCATCACTTTGTCCATACGGAAGCCCAGCAGGGACATTAATCCTTTAATCCCACAAATCAAAGAAAACATCAGCAATTTTTACTGACCAAAAACCAGCATCACTTACTGAGGACGGCAAGCCGGGAGGGACCTTCCGCACTTTTTTGTGTGGACTTCTGCAAGAGACACAAAACGAGAAAAGGCGAGTTTAGGAGGCGATTCCACTTCCTGCCAACAGGAGCGAAGCTCAGAAAGACGCTACAGAGGAAAACACGCAGGAGCTACAGAGAGCAGCACAAAAACAGGCAGGAGATAGAGAGAGCAGCACAAAAACAGGCAGGAGATAGAGAGAGCAGCACAAAAACAGGCAGGAGATAGAGAGAGCAGCACAAAAACAGGCAGGAGATAGAGAGATTAATTCAGAAGGTAAAGCTATGATGGGAGAATAAGCTGTGTGTGTGTGTGTGTGTGTGTGTGTGTGTGTGTGTGTGTGTGTGTGTGTGTGTGTGTGTGTGTGTGTGTGTGTGTGTGTGTGTGTGTGTGTGTGTGTGTGTGTGTGTGTGTGTGTGTGCGTGTGTGTGTGTATTGTCTGAAGGCTGAAAGCCCCCAAGGTTTTCGTTATGTCCTGTTTTTAAAGCGATCGAACCAAATGCGATTCGTCTCCGTTTCAGCCAGATGTTCGCCGCTCACTGATTGGCCGTAGATATTTAAATCAGGACGGCAAAAATATTTTTACATCAACAACCAGAGTGACACATTTCGACAAAAGAAATGTTTTATGTTCAGCATTCAGGTTAAAAAAATAAAAAAACACAATTTAAGCTGCACTGAACAGGAAATCTACGCTCCCATTACTTTATTTTTTTTATTAGAGAGTAATTAAAATTTTATTCAATTAAAAATGAACAGTTACTACACTGTTAGCATATAAAAAAAACTAAGCAAATTTATGTACAATTATTACTCTGCAAATTATTAAATAATCTCTGTATGTGGAGATTATTTATGAATTTGCAAAGAAAGAGACAAAAATATAATATAAAATCATTTTATTTCATTCAATTATATAAAATTAAATGTTAAATAATGAAAATAAGAATATCCTAACAATCTGAATATTGAAATTAGTTCTGTATTTAACATTAAATAAAGCAAAAAAGCTGTTCTTATCATTATGAAGCGAGTTAATACGGATTTAATTTAAAACGAGGTTTTATATAATTAGTTCTACGTATTTATTTATAAAAAATAAAAATGATTGCAAAAGTGTCAGCGTAATAAAGCTGAAAAACATTTAATGCCTCCATTTATCAACATGTCGATAAATTTAAAGACAAGAGTAAAAAAATAAAAACATCTCATTAATCAGAAACCTCAGGTCCACACTGGGGCTGAGAACCTCATGTTGGAAACCTCTGTCATGTTTCAAAGAAAAATGAAATGAAAAATCTTTTGCTGTAGACAAACGAGCAGGTGCAGCTGTGCTCACCCATGGCGTCCATGTGCAGCGCTCTCCTGCGCGGGTTGGACCCGTAGTGCTGGTAGTACTGACCCGCCGGCTTGGTGGGCGACGCCGCGCTGGGGCTGCCCATCGCCAGCTCGCCGCCCAGAACCGCCTGGGGGCAGGAGAGGCGGGCGACCGGAAACACAGCAGAACCACAGAAACACACTCATTAGCATCATTATGCTAATTATTAGCATTGGATGATTTAAAATGACACCATTGACGAAATAATTATAAATAATTAAAGGAACAATCTGCTCAAAATGATATAAATTTCAGATCTAAGTCAAGCACTTCACTGAACCTCCACACAACAAACTAAAACTAGGAATCTCATGTTCAAGGTTTTTCAGACTGGAAATCAACAGTTTGCCTGTTAATAACATACTTTACATTCAAATGACATTTCACAGATTTTTGGCACGCTTGGCCTTCCATACTCAAGCACAATGAGTCAGATGTGTTTTTTATTATCAGATGTAAACTCTCAACACAACAACTGATTGTTAAGGTGGATATATGAGCTCACAGCGTCTCCGGTTCAGATTCTAGATCTGAATTAACAGAACAAGAATTTCTTCTTTATGAAGTTTTTATTCAAAATAAACAAAAACATTCTGCATCCGCCTAGTTTTGACTTATTTATCTAAAACAGAACCAAAAAAAAAAAAAATAGAACTGGAAGTTTGAATTTATCATTACAAGCATTGAAATCACAACAATATCCAAACTTCCCTCCAGGTTTTTCAGCTAAACGTCTCTTAGCATCACTTGGACCGCTGCGAGAATCATTTCAAGGCCTCTAAATGGCCTCTGGGCCACATGTTGGACACCATCCTGAATGTTTTCTTTGTTCTTCCAGACTTTGGCAAAGCTAATTTTTCATCAAACCACCACAAAGTCATGCTGTATCTCATTAATACCTATTGATGCATATTTTACACACACTAATAAGTTCACTGGAAGCTCTTCCATTGATTGAGTGATTGATTGAAACCTCTTTGAAAAAATTGAAAAAAAGCTCAGTCTGTCTTTGATTTCACTGCTGAGTCTTCAGAGTCAAAACAAAATTTCTGGTCAGAAAAATGTTCTCACTGACTTGGAACTAATTTTCAAATTAAATCACAAATGGGTTTGCTATACAATGCAGGACAGCGAGTAGCTTTTAAAACCTCACATTCACAACATTTATTAACATAATAAATAAATGGTATCCTACAGTATTATTTATTAACATAAATAATACTGTAGGATACTGCACTGTAAAATGTTGCTTAATAACATAAAATAAAAAAAATATTTCTGTGTTTTCGGTACGGCT
This sequence comes from Poeciliopsis prolifica, assembly GCF_027474105.1. NCBI lineage: Eukaryota > Metazoa > Chordata > Actinopteri > Cyprinodontiformes > Poeciliidae > Poeciliopsis > Poeciliopsis prolifica. The sequence goes on along the minus strand of NW_026562458.1, from coordinate 37,242 downwards.
GAAAATCTGCTGCTCAAACTTCAACGCCTTCTCTGGTCCACTAGATTTTCATTTCTGATTCAAAAATCGATCCGACTGTCGCTGGAAGAGATTATTGTTGTGTTTGAGTTGTGCTAAAAGAAGTTAGCCTATCAGTGAAGCTACGATAGCCTAAACTAGCATCTGAATGCTAAGCAGGTAGCAGCTAATGCTAATGTCAGCCTCCACATTTGTAAATGAATGATCAGGACTTCCTGCAACTGTGGAAAAGCTTTAGTAGCATCATTTATTCAATAACTTATCAATTCTTATTTTGTTTATAAACTGCAAAAACACAAAATCTGACCAAATATTTTTATTTTAGGTTCTAATCTAAATATCTTAATACACTTAAAATAAGAAAAAATAAACTTGTTTGTAATTTTTCAGGAAGAAATTTGAGCTTCTTTTCAGTAAACACTTTCTTAAAATTTATGCAAAAATAAAATTAAAAAAAGTGTAATTCCAACTAAAAATACTTGATAAGATTTGCAGAATACACGATTCTTTCCAATCAATTTTGATTCATTGATTAATTACAGACCTTGAAATAAACTGGATTAAAAGTTATTGGAGAACTTACTGCAGGTTAAACCTCCATTCTAGCTCCGTACTCCTGGTACAGTTTCAGGTCTGTGTGAATATCTGGACCGGATCAGAAACAAACCGAAATAAACCCAGAAAGAGTTTTCAGGCCGATCCTACCTGGACCCAGCAGAACCATGACGTTCACCTCCCGACTCAAACCGACTGCGACTCTGAGCCGCGGCTCTGTTTACGCCTCACAGCGCTCTCACAGCGCTCCCTCTGTCTCCCACACACACACACACACACACACACACACACACACACACACACACACACACACACACACACACATTGTCCCGCTAATTAAGTTCAGTGATTTCCGCAGCAACAAGTGGCATCTGGGCCGATTCAGGCAGAGACGGGTTTTCTTTTTTCATTCAAAGTGGCGCAGAAAGTTTGTTGGAGGTGAAAAAGAAGCCGCCTCTCCCTCCGCCCGTAAATAGACTCCTCTGACATGTTTTTTTCCCAGCTCCTCGTTAAGTAATTAGCGTGTGGTGTGTTTTAGGCGGAGGAGTGTGTTTAGACTCCGGGCGCGGAGGAGGGAGGGTGTTTTCTCTTTCTCTCTCCTCCTGATCTGAATTCTCATCAGCGAACCTGTTCCGTCTGAAAACAAAAAAGTTAGCGCAGACTTTTCTCATGCTAAGCAGGGCCTAAGTAGGCCAATTACAGGGCTGCCCTCGGCCCCGGGGCCCTAAAACAAAAGGGCCCTTGTCTTAAATAAAGTCAGCCAGACACAAAGGCGCACAGTCAGGCAGTGTTCCCGCCGCCCCGGTGGGGCTCGCTGCGCGCCCGCCATCGGGGCTAAAAGGAGGTTCCCACTAAAACAAAAAGGGTCTCGGTGATTGTGTCGCCTTTCTTTCTTTTCTCCTGCAGAAAAGCCCAAGCGTCAAGCCAGGTCTCCACAGCAACTAGACGGGGTCGCCGAGGCGGGAGGTCGCCCGTCTGGCCCGACTCGTTACCTGCACTGCATGCTTCTAGATCGGAAACACAGCAGCAGCTCGAAAACACGGCATCGGCCCTGGCGAGGCACGGTGGAGGCTGCGTCATGATGTGGGGAAGTCCAGAACAATTCTGGAGGAAAATCAGTGACTCAGAGGTCATTGGTTTTAAGACAAGAAGCGCACTGCAAAAACACAAAACCTTTCACTGGATTGTCGTTTACTTCCTTCCAATAAAACCAAAGTAACGTCAGCAAAACACAGAAGCTTGTTTTATATTAATGACACCTTAATATGGAGTTTAAAAAGCACCACATCCTTTTATAAGAAGACATTTTACCAAGTTAGAAGTGAAATAATCTGTCAGTTTAAATAACATTTTTAAAATCAATTTTAAGTTTTGTCTGAAAGAAGCTTAAATCTTTGCTGAAAAGTTTTCTAGTTTTTTCTGTCAAATGAACTAAATATTTACACTAGAAACAAAAAAAATCATTTTCTGTCCTACCATCACAAACATAAAAAGGCGTTCTGCTACAAGCTAATGAGGAATGTTTTATCCACATGGAAATGTTTCTGTTTTAAAAACGTTTTTTACTTATTTAGAAGGAAATGAAGAGTCTGAATGTCAGGCTGAAGAGCTGAAATTGGTTCTTGTTCGTTAGCATCCTGCAATTATTTTAGGCGATTAGCAGGTCAGTGTTAGCTTTAATTAATTTTTCTAATAGCTAATAGCTGAATGTTAGCTTATTCTATTTTAAAAAATGAATTTAACAGTTTAGCAATAGCTTCAGTATTTTATGTTTTCAGCAGATCAGATGAAAATATTAGCTTCTGTTAATGTTGAATGATAATAGCAGCGCAGCAAGAGCTTCAGTTAAATATTTCATGTTAGTTTCTGTAATTTTTTGTGTTTAGCGCTTTAGCATGAGCTAAGCTATTATTCTTGTGTAACTTTAGCTGTGCTCACCACTGACAACAAGAACTGCTGATTTTAGTAGAAACATATTCTCCAGGTCAAAAATGGCGGCCATTTTGAAAAGTGTCCAATAGCAAAAGATCAACATGTTTGATTTTTAAGGTTGAAAATATGTAAGCACGTTCATCTAATTGGTGATGTTAGATCTTCTTTTCATGAAAAATCAAATATTGAATATTTTTGTTGTGTATCAATGCTAATAATTGTAACATTAATGTAAGGTGTCAGTTTTTGTATGTTGTAGTTTTACAGTGTCCAGTAAATCTCAGGACAACAAGACACTTCCTGGTGTTTACTGGAGGACTGTTAGCTGTTAGCCCAGCTAGCGCTTTGCACTGTGAGCGGAATCAAAGCATTTCTCCATTTTTCATGTTTTTTCCAAAGTTTTTCTGAATTAAAATCTTTTATTGACCAGAAAACCTCCACAGCTTCTCGGTCTCGGCTGGTTTTCTCCGTGCAGCAGCAGCAGCCTCCGGGTCCGACTCCCTCAGGAGTGTGTGTGTGTGTGTGTGTGTGTGTGTGTGTGTGTGTGTGTGTGTGTGTGTGTGTGTGTGTGTGTGTGTGTGTGTGTGTGCGTGTGTCAGCTGGCGTACAGGTGCGCCGCTGCCTCGCCAGCACTTCCTGGTAATTAATGACTCCTTCCTGCCTCGTGCCTCCCTCCCTCCTCGCGTCTCTCACGCTGGAAATTGATGACACGTGAGCGCGAGGGCGGAGGAGGCGGTCGCTGCGGTAACGCTGCTTGTGTCGGACTCAGGCAGCCATCCATCATGGCGGCTTCGTTCGTATCTGCATGCGTTTATTTTTGCGCGTCAAGCGATCCGGTGGCGTGTCCGTCCGATTGGTTGTGCGCGGCGCGTCTCCGCCTCGCTCTCTGGTGATCCGTCTTGGTTATTATGGTCTGTATGAGCAGCTGGGACCCGGGCGGCGACGGGTTTCAGTGGCAACGGAACGACGGATGGGAGCTCAACAAGCAGAGGCGGGTTCATTAAGATGTCCACTTATTTCTAACAAGAAGATTGGATTTGATTGGTTCTGGCTGAGGCTGGCTGGCCAATCAGAGAGCTCGGATCCAACAGGGTCACTTCCTGTCTATCCAGAAGGACGAATACAAACAGTTCAACCAAAATCAATAATCAATAATGAACAGAGCAGCAACACACCTTTATCTTAGCATCAAGTCAACATCCAACCGTACATCATCCATCCATCCATCATCCATCCATCCATCCATCCATCCATCATCCATCCATCCATCATCCATCCATCCATCCATCCATCCATCATCCATCATCCATCCATCATCCATTATCCATCCATCATCCATCATCCATCCATCCATCATCCATCCATCATCCATCCATCCATCATCCATCCATCATCCATCCATCCATCATCCATCCATCCATCATCCATCCATCATCCATTATCCATCCATCATCCATCCATCCATCCATCCATCATCCATTATCCATCCATCCATCCATCATCCATCCATCATCCATTATCCATCCATCCATCCATTATCCATCCATCATCCATCATCCATCCATCCATCATCCATCCATCATCCATCCATCCATCATCCATCCATCCATCATCCATCCATCATCCATTATCCATCCATCATCCATCCATCCATCCATCCATCATCCATTATCCATCCATCCATCCATCATCCATCCATCATCCATTATCCATCCATCATCCATCATCCATCCATCCATCCATCCATCCATCATCCATCCATCCATCCATCCATCCATCATCCATTATTCATCCATCCATCCATCATCCATCCATCATCCATTATCCATCCATCATCCATCCATCCATCCATCATCCATCATCCATCCATCCATCCATCCATCCATCATCCATCCATCCATCCATCATCCATCATCCATCATCCATCCATCATCCATTATCCATCCATCATCCATCATCCATCCATCCATCCATCCATCCATCATCCATCCATCCACCCATCCATCCATCCATCATCCATCATCCATCCATCATCCATCATCCATCCATCCATCCATCATCCATCATCCATCATCCATCCATCCATCCATCATCCATCCATCCATCCATCATCCATTATCCATCCATCCATCCATCCATCCATCCATCATCCATCCATCCATCCATCCATCCATCATCCATTATCCATCCATCCATCCATCATCCATCCATCATCCATTATCCATCCATCATCCATCATCCATCATCCATCCATCCATCCATCATCCATCATCCATCCATCCATCCATCATCCATCATCCATCATCCATCCATCATCCATTATCCATCATCCATCCATCCATCCATCATCCATCATCCATCATCCATCCATCATCCATTATCCATCATCCATCCATCATCCATCCATCCCATCATCCATCCATCATCCATTATCCATCCATCATCCATCATCCATCCATCCATCCATCATCCATCATCCATCCATCCATCCATCCATCCATCCATCATCCATCATCCATCATCCATCCATCCATCCATCATCCATCCATCCATCCATCCATCATCCATTATCCATCCATCCATCCATCCATCCATCCATCCATCCATCCATCCATCCATCCATCCATCCATCCATCATCCATCATCCATCATCCATCATCCATCCATCCATCCATCATCCATCATCCATCCATCCATCATCCATCATCCATCCATCCATCCATCATCCATCATCCATCCATCCATCATCCATCCATCGGTTGCAGATCAGGTTGATGCTTCGTTTCTCTCTGGCTAAATCAAGACGGCAACATGTTGCTCGCACGTTTTCATTGTTTTGAGCAGCAGCAACTGAAAATGTTGCCACTTTGACCTCCAATCTCAGGTGAGAGACGCTGTGAGGTCCAAGTTGATCTGTCAAGGTTAAAAATGGCTTCTGGTGAATCTACAGTTGCCAGTCGGTGGGACTGAATGACTGGAGCTGGGAAGGAAACCTGAACAGAAAAACCCGGTTCCAACTGGATCTGGGTTCAGTTCTGCTCAATCAAGTCCAACAGTATCTGAAACTTTCAGTCTGTTTCTCCACCGTCGTAGATTAAAGTCAACAACCAAACCAAAAACGGAGCAAACGCTTCAGAGCAGGACTGACTTCAACGAGACGTCTTCCTCTGTCTTCCATCAGCTTCACACGCTAACAGCCAATCACACACAGCCAGCAGTTCAAAGCATTTCTCCTTAATTAGCGCTCAACGCTTGGCTTGACAAATAAATAGTGATCATTTAAGAACACTTAGAGAGGAATCAGACAGCACATTACACCTCGCAGTATCTGGCAGCATCCTAAATGCAATTAAAAGGATGGAAAGCATGAGGTGGGGAATTCAAGATGAAGGGAGGAGGAAATATTAAGGACAGGAGGGAGAAAACAATTAGCCGAGTGTTTGGTGAGATGGAAAGGTAGAACAGAAAAAATCAAACCATGATGAATGTCAGGAGAGAAAGGAAACAAGACAGAATCATGAAAAACAAATATAAAAAACAAAACAGTTAAAAATCAGAAGCCAAAATCAAGAGATGAATAAATAAATGATAACTGAGCAGTTTGTTAGCAGCTCAGTGTTAGCTTACAAACATTGTTTTTAAACTATTAAGTTTTTTTGCATTAGCTTCAGCTAAGTAATTTATGATTTTAGTAAATTCACTTTAGCTTCTCTTTTTAAATAATAATAATAATTAAGTTTAGCTTAATATAAGCATTTTATGTTTAATGTTTTAGTATTTATGGGTTTGGAATGAAATTCAGATTTTTATTTTTAAAAATATTTAGTTTTTTCTTCTCGACTTCAATAAATATGTTAAAAGTGAGTAAAAAGTTGAAAGGGTGTGAATAGTTTTGAAGATAAGCGGAGTGAGACGTCGTCCTGCAATAAAAATAATTTTGAAACGTTCCCGGGTTTGTCACAGATAAGAATCCAGAGGAAGAGGAAAATATCCGCTGACTCTTCGCCGTGTGATGGAGGCTGGATGTGAGGTGTGTGTGCGGTCTGCCGGTGTGTGTGTGTGTGCGGTCTGCCGGTGTGTGTGTGTGTGCGGTCTGCCGGTGTGTGTGTGTGTGCGGTCTGCCGGTGTGTGTGTGTGTGTGTCAGCTCTGCAGTGTGGATGTGACAGCTCAGCTCTGTTCGGTGTCTGTTACCAGCTGTTGGCGCGCGGTGTGTGTGTAACGTGTGACAGCGCAGCGTTTGATGTTCGACACATCAGAGAGAGGAGAGGGTTAAAGCGGCTGACAGAGGAGCTCCCCGCGTCGCCTCGTGATGCCTGACAGAAACTTCTGGAACAAACCCAGCCGCCTCGCGCACAAAGCAACCAGATCCGCTGACCTTAAACCGGCTTTTCCTCAACTTCACCAGGTACTGGCCTAAATAAAGCCCGTCTCACAGCAGGAAGCAGACCAGACATCTCAAAAAGCAACTCATCACATCCCAATTCAAGAATAGATATCGATTCAACTGGGGACATAAATCACAATATTTGTTACAGTTTCAGATAACTTCTTTTCAAATTGTCTTGTTTTCATCAAGCCAATTTAAATAATTTCAGTGGAAAAGCAGTTGGTGTCAAACCAACCCAACCCTTTGAGCACCCAGTTCCCCTCCTGGCCTGTGGGGGCGCTGCACCAAGAACCAACCCCAAAGACACTGAGAGCAACTTCCTGCTTCACCAGATGGAAACTAAACTGGAGGCATTCAAACCGAACCAGAGTTCACTTCATACGAACCCAGACCGATTTTTGGAGGACCAGAGGTCAGAGGTCAGAGGTCGATTAGCATTCACATCAAGCGAACCAGACTTTCCAGGCAGACGGACTGGAGTTGGATTAAAGCGATCTGTCTATAAACCTCCATCTGGGTTCGGTTGAACTGAACTCTGGTTTGAATGCATATGGAAACACCAAGCGGGCCGCAGACCGCTCCAAAAGCACGGACCACAGAGCAGGGCATTCTGGGTAAATACAACTAAACAAACCTGCTAGCCTAGCATTAGCAGGAGAAATGGCTTGAGAAATCCTCTAATTGCTAAAATCTGACGCCTCCATTTTTATTTCGATTTGGTGCAGAAGGAAGTTGCTCTCAGTGTTCAGAGGTTTCTGTGTCGTTTCCTCCAGTGGTTTTGGTGCAGCGCCCCTACAGGCCAGGAGGGCAACAGGCTGGTTTGACTCAGAGCTGAGAGAGAAAGAACCACAGCAGCTGCAGATGCATTTTGTCCCAAATCAAACCGATTCTTCCAGATTATCAGGTAGGGAAACCCTCACTGACTGCAGACCAACTGTTCAGCAGATGAAGCTTGGACCAAACTCAGCTCTTCCATTTTGGTTTCATCTTTAATAAATGATGATTTCTATGAGATATCATGAAGGGCCGTGCTTCCTTTTCACCCCGACTGCATTTCTAACAGCTTAATAATTGCACATAACATGGAAAGAGTGAACAATCCTCTGGGTGGTCCGGATACCAAACACACCCACCCACACCCACACACACACACCCACACACACCCACACACACCCACACACACACACACACACACACACACTGTCAGCTGTCACAGCTCAGGCGTCGACACACACAGGCCTGCGCGCGCTCGCCTGCATTAAGGTGCGTTAGTGATTGATGGCAAAAACAAAATACAGCCGAGTCGATCTGTGCGGTCGGCAGATGAGACTAAATGACGGCTGAGAGTCTCTGGAGAGCGCGAGCAGCTGGATCTGCGTGTTGAGCGTTCGGACCTGGAGAGCAGCTGGAGAGGCAAACGCTCTGATTTATGAATCAAAACTTTGTTTTTACTGATGCAAATAAACTCCTATTACTGCCTAATAACAGGCATACACAACAGTAGTTCTGCTGGGGCACATGCTGCATGGAAGCAGCAGTTACTCCTTCATTAATGCAGCGATAAACTTATGGAGCTGAACTGGGGCATCAAGTTTATTACCTAAAAAAATGATTTAAATCTGAAAAAAGCCAGTTGTTGATCATGTGACTTGCGAAAAGCCAAAAAAAAAACAATGTTTCCATTACATAAACCAAAACCAATGCGAGCAAAAAAACGCCTCATCCAAGAGTTTTTTCAAAATTAAATGTTTCCATTCAGCAAATTTATTTTCAAAAATATTTAATTGGACACAGCTACTGTAATTAATGTTTTTTCACTTTTTCCTTCCCAATGTTTGCTGCTTGTCTTCCAGAAGTAAAAGCTAATTATTCTCTTTTTCCATACTTTTCATTCTTTTACAACAGGAAACTACCAACAATAAGCTGAAATAACTTCTTTTCAGGTTTTCTAAATTAGAAATAATATTTCAAAATCACAATAATGTCATTAAAAAGTCAGATATTTGCTGTGAATAAACACTGCAGAGCAAACATGACAGAGAAATGAAAGCATGTGATTATGGGAGTGAAAATCGGCATGCTTGGAGCTGAACAGCAGCTTTGTGCTGAAGTTCTGTTCGAGAGCCATTACTGCGCAGTCTCTCGACCCGACAGATTAGATCTGGGGTCAAAGGTCAGCGTGTTTGAAGAGCCTCTGGAGTGTTTAAAGGGCCATTTCAGCTCATGGAGGACTGAGCGAGGAAGCTGCTGCTGCACCTGCGGAGGTTTGAGCAGGTGATGAAAACTCGGCCTGCTGCAGCTTATTGACGCTGTTTGCACCCCGTAATTCAAGTCCATCTACATACATTTTCCTCATGCGTGTTTGCATAATGTCTGAGGCAGAGACGCATATTTATGCAAACGGCTGCTTTTATGTGCCTGAACTTTAAGTGCACATGTTGGCATCTCAAGACCTAAAAATGAAGCTTCAGCAGTTTTTAATATTTCATGTCTTGAAGCATTAGACGCAGGTTTCGGCCCAGTCAAAGTCACATGACTACGCAGCCGTAAGCAAGATGTGCGACCCAGGATGGCATCTCACCGCCGCTTTACGCTCTGAAACACGCCAACAAACAGACAGATGATCTCAACTCCGGTAAAGAAACTCAAATAAACACGAAGCAGATAAAGTTTCAAGACGTTCTAAATACTACAGAGTATTTTAAATCTAGTTTCTAGTTTAATACACTAGAAAAAATACAAAATGTTATCACTTTACAAATGTTCATCTATAAATCATTAATAACTGCTTATTGTGCAAAGGAGGCAGAATGAAGCAAAGTGATTAAAAACTGCCATCCAGGTTTGAGTTAATCAATATTTCAATTAATAATCAAAAGCAACTCTAAACAGGCGAGTTTTCCATCTGGATTTAAAGAAACTCAGGGTTTATTGTATCCTGGAAATGCTCTCCAGGTGACAGAAGGCCGACTTTGTAATTGTCTTTATGTGATTCTGAAGATTCAACCCAGATTTCTGTCTGATTTCTAGTTTCCATCTGTAATAACTGAAGCTGTTTCTCCAGATTATTTCTCTTCATATTAAAAGATAATAACTTTATAATGTTTATATTTGACTGTAATTATTAAAGTAAAAGAAGGTCTTTGTGATTCAGGCAGTCAATCCATTAAATACTGAACTGATGTGGTTAAAACTCCCCCAAAAATGTCAAAATAAAAAATATTAGGACAATAATCTGTCATATCAGCACCGACTGGGTTAAGTATTTAACACCAAAAGAAATGGATCGAATATCGATCCTTGGGGAACTCCATCATTTCAACAGATCTCTAAAGAAGCTTTTTACAAAACAATACATTTAAACGGATGAACACATAAATAATAATACAAAATTTACAAATCCTGAATTTGAAAATTATTCAAAAACTTTTAAAATCTGTGAAAATTGTGTCATTAATTTTATGCATTAGGACAAAAATGGCGGGAAAACAAAGAAAAAGTTAAATAAGTTAATTTGCTCTTGACAGTAATTAGACATTTTCTTACCACTGAAAATGAAAATATATTTTTATATCACACAGTAATGTGTAATTTAAATATAAAGCTAGGACTGTTTCCATAAATACGGCCCATGAAAACTGCCTCCAATCAGGAATCAGAAAAACAAGCTGCTGATATAAACACGGATCAGTGAAAACCTCTCCGCCCCGCTCTACGTTTTATTTTACTCCTGCTCTCTCAATCTTTCACTAACAGCCAAGGATGTTGGACCGCAGCCCAGCATGTAAATTAATCCAACAATTTCCATCAGGAGCCATTCAGACTCTGGAGCGGGATAATTTGACAGCAGCCCAGTCAGAAAACGGCCAGAGACGCGGCGATGTTTGATTCATTTAATATTTCTGCTCTCTTTGGGTTGATGACGCCTCAGACAAAAGCTGCAGCTGGAAGGAAGCTGGAAACGGCAGATCAGGACGGAAACGTTACGACTCAGTCAGGATGACAAACAAACGTTCAGGTCACTTCCTGTGAGGGCCGCACAACAAATCAGTAACAGTATCGATTGCTAATACACCCCATTCGATATGTAGAACATTCACTCTAATCCAGAACCACAAAGCATTCTGGGAAATGCAGTTTCCTAACCAAGTTAAAATGGTGGAATCAACTAGCAACAACCTGCTGGGTAACGGGCAGTTCAAGATCCAAACAACAGTTAGAAACCCGGGCCTGGTTCTGGTCCGACTGAACTCTGGTTCTGGTCCGACTGAACTCTGGTTCTGGTCAATCTGAACTCTGGTTCTGGTCCGACTGAACTCTGGTTCTGGTCAATCTGAACTCTGGTTCTGGTCAATCTGAACTCTGGTTCTGGTCCGACTGAACTCTGGTTCTGGTCAGTCTGAACTCTGGTTCTGGTCCAACTGAACTCTGGTTCAGTTCAAATACGTATCTGAACACCAAGCGACCTGGAGACCACATCACAAGCAGGAAGTGGACTACAACGCAGGGCATTCTGGGTAAATAAAACCATAGCAAACACATTAGCCTAGCGCTAGCAGGAGAAATTGCTTCAAATATCCTCCAAGTTCTAATGTCTCCATCTTGTTTTTCCATATTTGGAGGAAGTTGCTCTCAGTGTCTTCAGAGGCTTTTGTGTCGTTTCATTCAGTGGTTCTTGGTGCAGCGCCCCCACAGGCCAGGAGGGGAACAGGCTGGTTGGTTTGAAACTAGAGTGAAAATGGAATAAATGTTGCAATTTCCAAATCAAACTGAGTCCATCAGGCTATCAGGAGGGAAACTTTAAATGGTTCTTTTGCAAAACGTACAGGATATTAGCGGTAGCAGCGATAAACGGTGCTAACATCTATCACATCGCTGCAGTTAACAATGTTTCCATCTGAGCAACTATGTGTTCATCGGTTGGTTTTTTCATACCAATAAAAAATGGTATTGCCTGAACTATAAAATGAAGATCAGCCAGAGAACTACAAACTCAAATTACTCGCCAAAACTTTAGCATAAATGTCTAAAATGAAAATACAAACTGCTCTCCTGACTTTAAAGGAAACTTTGTTTGAATTTATTGATCATTTTCACTGAGACAAAACTTTTTCTGCCCAAACAATCCCTGCAGAAGTTATTTACTGGTGTCAGATGCAACACCAACAGGCGTCCATAAGTGTTTTACTGAGCAGATCTAATTTTCCACAATTATCCTCCAGCTTTCATCTGCTCTGAAACTCAAACCTTTTTGATCTGCAGAAGATCTGATGAATTCACTTCACTTATTCATGAATAATCCGCAGCACCTTGTAGCATAGCATTTTGAATCATGGCACTTTGATAAGCCTTAATTATTATATGTTGGTGACAAAAATAGACAGAAATCCACAACATCAGACCGCACATTTCCAACAGCTTGCACTGGAATAAATCTCCTGCATTTTCTAAACTGGCGGTCATCAAAGTGGAGCCAACACTTGAAGACTCTTTCTGTTTAATATTCCAGCAGCAGAATCAAAACGCAGCATCTGTACGTCTTAATTATCGGCAGCACTTTAGCATGAATGCATATGCTCCACGAGAAACGAGCAGAAAACGAGAGCAACAAAGCTTTCACCAAAGTCCTAATAACACCTGCTGCTGTGATCTGCAAAATATCAGCCTTGCATTTAAAATTAATGACAGTTAGTTTGTAAAGTTGGAAATAAGCGGCCAAGTTATGCACCTCTGAGAGAAACATAAAAATATTCCTCACAGATGTTGTTTATGAGGATGATGGACACATCAATCAACGCTTTTCTGTATTTTAAATTTGAATAATTGCACATGAATAAATAGAGATGATGGAGTTAGGAGATCAAAACTTTCCCAGGAAAAATTAATATCCAGATAAATATAGATCTTTTTATTTATTTTTGTCCATCTGAGAAAATCGATTGTAATATCTGAACAAGCTGAATGAAATGTTTAAAATCATCTGGTTTTAATTGGAATAAAATGTTAATCATTTAAAACTTTTGGACTAAAACAAACTGATTATATATTATCTCATTTTCTTTGGGATCAATACAGTATTTTTGAATCTGAATACATTTCAAATCCCGTTATAACAAAATAACTCATTAAAACAAGAACGTTTCTAAAAAAACAAGAAACTTTATCGTCTTACTGGATAAACTTGTTAAACTGAAAAAATAAAACTTGTTATAATGAGAAATTTTTATATCTTATGAATATATATAACTTTTGAACTGGATGAAGTTTTAAATTGCATTTATTTATTTGGAGTCCAGTGGAAATAATTTGATTATATGGAGAGAATATTTTCACTTTAGCAGATTCTTTTAAATTAAACATGACAGAAAAGCTTCGAACGGCTGTTGAAGAAATAATTTTGGTTTCCTGGGAAAAGATGAACTGAAATGTTTAAGTGTGAATTGAATCATGATGGGGATGAATTTGGTGAAAACTTCTTCACTCTAAAGTAAATCTGACTTCAGTAAATGTTGATTTCACTTTTTTTCCAGCAGGTTTTGGTAAGAAGTGGTCCTGAAAGGCTGCAGTGTGACTTTGCGGTGGTTTGCTGCCACTCAGGATGTTAAAGCGATGAAGGCTCAGATTGCTCTTCAGCTTCGTTTTCTCCCACAGCGAAGCGGCAGCAGAGGCCGCCTTCTCGCCCGCTGAGCGCCGATAAAAGACACATTTAAAGTCTCACTGACCTGATGGCAGTGTGGGTTGGACTCCCTGCCGTACGGGTAAGAACTCCTCTCCGATTTACCTACATGAGAGAAAGACAACACAGATTACAGTCATTCATTTCACACTTTGTTTCATTTCTCTCTGCTGTGTCCAAAGAAGTGAAACTTACGTTAGAAATCATATATTTACCAATTTATTATAACCAGAGAAAAAAACGTGGACGGTCGTCGGGATTAGCACAAACATTACATGCAAATACTTGAGACGGCCTCTGAAAAGGCTGATTGCAACTTATTTTATACCTAAACACCTACATATGCTTTAATACGCACAGAGGAAACCATGTCAATGGCTCAGCCAATCAGAAGCGAGGAAAGAAAATGGCGCTCCTGGATTGGCCGGTTTGCAAACGCAAGCTAGTAGCATGTAGCTGAGTTATCTCAGCTTCCCAAACTGTATTTAAATATTTCAGATCTATAATGAAATCTGGCAATAGACGGATTTTCTGCAAATTATTAGAAGATAAATGTTCAGATCCTGAAGTGCAAAAGGTGACAGTTTGCATCACATTTTCAACTTCCATGTCTGGTAACAAACTCAACGCTACAGATGGTATTTTTAAGGGTTTACAGTTTCCATCCATGAACAAAGAAATTTCCCAAACTTTACGATTATCTTCCTGGATCCTACAGGTTACTTTCTAAAACTTGTAGATTAATTTCAGAAACTTTCTGGTTGCATTATGAGGCAACCTGGAGCAGAACAAACAGGAAACTCTCTGGAATATAGATATTATTGATCAGACATTAAATTGCCTTTCTGAACTGAACAATCTTCCTTCTAGCAGGAACTTAGAGAATTTTCCTCAAACTTGAATTACAGGTAGTAAAGCACTGATTGTACAGAACTGACTGCAGTTCCTTTGCCTGAACTCACTGACAGTGTGCGTGTTAATGGGTTTGTTTTCCCGGCGACATTAGAACAGAAAACACCAGCTTTCAGGAGTTATTGCCGCCAAAGCCAGTTCTGATCGCAGCGTTCATGTTTTCTGTTCCCTGATCTCACAGCAAAATTAAAACCACACATCTCTGTCGATCCACACAAAAAGCCAGAACCAAATGCTTCCTTTTGGGTTCGCACCAAACATTGACGCCATTTTGGACCCTGTGAACTCCTCTGGTATATCTGTGGAATAAAGACTATAAAACACGTCGTTTTATTTATAATGCCATTGTTTTTCTTCTGAGTCTCACTGGACAAACATTTGTCTTCAGAGACTCATTAGTGCGCCTGCTAAGCAACCGTCACAAACCAAATCCAGGAAACTGCCAACCCTCGAAGAAACATGTTTCCTTCACTCCAGTGAAGAGCTTCAGCTTTTCCACTTGAGGTTTCACATTCCTCAAAGCCTCGGCGGACAAGAGGCGCTGAAGACGCAATGCATCAAATTCATATCGAGATCCTTAAATGTATCGATTAAAACATGAATCAATAGTTTCCTCTGCAGTCACTTCTTAAAGTTAATCGGCAATTTGAAAGAATATATAGAAAAACTGTGGAGGAAAAAAAATTGAATCAAAAGTCAAAATTCTGAGAAAAAAAGATTAAAGATTTTTCTTTCTGTAATTCTCTGCCATTGAAAGCTGCTTTTATTTGACTGATATATAAGATTTATGAGGTGAACGGCCCAGAAGGGAAGCGCAGAGATCCTCAGGTGACAAACGACGGGATTTAAATGGCTGATTCCCGACGGTTCTGGTCGTCTTATTGCATCCCGACCAGAACCGAAGCATCCAGTTTGTGGCTCTATGTCCTTTTAAATCATGAACTTGGGTTGGGTTCCTGTTTTACAGTATGACACTGCAAAACAGAAACTCTTCCCAGGTATTTTTACTGCAAATATATTATCATACTTGAAATGAGACAAAATTAACTTAAAATAATTTATTTTAGCAAAATATAAGATCTTGTTTTAATTAATATTGATTTTAAAAGTTCTCGTCTCTGTGGTGAATTATTTATAATGAGACATTTTTCCCATAAGTTTCAATCCCAGTTGGGGGCCAAACAGAATCACTGCGAGGGCAACAAATGGCCCCCGAGCCGCACTTTGGAAACACCGATTTCTCTTTTCTATATTTTTGTTTTGTAGTTTTTCCAGTTTAATTGAAGTGAGCCAAGTATTTTTTGCAGGGATGATACATAAAAACATAATTAGATGGAAATAACCTTTGCAGAGGATGTGCAGCGTTCAGCTGATCCCCGTTTCATCACTGCGCCCAACATCTCTGGTGTGATTAAAATCAGACGTCCGGAGCCTTTAGCAGCAGGCCAGAGCTTGATGAGGAGAGGAACTTTTATTTTTAAACCCCAAACCCAACGAACGCGTCGCTGTGAAAAAGGTGTCTGATGAATTCAGAAAACACACCGGCTGCCGTTGTGTGGAGACAACAAAGCTAATTTCCTCTGCGGCTCCTGAACAGGCTTCCCCTCCTCTCCGAGCTGCGGGACCGCGTCGATTACTATTTTTACCACGCAGACCTTCTTTTTTGGATAAAAAAAACCTTAAATCTGCAGCCAGTCTAAATATCAAACCGCAGTTAGTGTGTAATTACGTTCTGCTGTCGGTGCGGATGAAATGCATGAAGCGTGTTGCAGGGCTGGAATCAGGCGTGTATAGACCAGCGCTGAATGCATGCCAACATGGTAGTCGATGCAGAAGAGGTTGATAATTACAGGCGTATAGAATAGGAATGTGGTCGACCGTGAGTGTGTGTGTGTGTGTGTGTCCAATACACAGGCCTCGGATTCAGCTACAACCGATGCCAGCTGGACCGGTTTGGCACGTACACAAAGACACCCCCACACACAAAGTACAGGAAATTACCGCCACAGATGTGCGCTTTCCCTCTCACACACATGTAAATATGTAGAATACACTACGCATTTATACCTTACTGGAGCTGCTCCATTCACACACACACACACACACACACACACACACACACACACACACACACACACACGCAGCAACGCTGGAGAACGTTTCCAAAAAAACCCGGCGCCAACGGCTGTGTCCAAAATAAATTCACCAAAAACGTAAAAAATATAATTACTTAATTGAAAAAGATCATATTAGAGATATAGATCTATAAATAAAACACATAGATCTATATTTCTGTATATACATTCATATATGTATAAATATACATTGTTTCATTAAAATGCACCATAGCAGTTAAAAATGTAAAAAATCTATTTAATTCAAATAGATTTTTACATGAAATAAAAACATATATATATATATATGCAACCAAAGCCGTTAAAGTGTAAAGATATCTACATTTAATTGTAATAAATCATGTCAGATTAAAAAAAGTTATATTTCTTCTACTTGAAAGAGATTTTATTGTAAATGTTGCTAATTTAAAAGAACATAAAAACAACAAAAAGCTACAAAATAAGTTAACACCTGAGTGTAAAGACAATAAAAGCCTTTAAAACACAGGTCCAAACTGGTGTTTAGTGGGAGGCCTGGGTCCAGCATGAAGTCGCCGGCTGTGGGGGTTCTGGCAGCAGCTTCTTCCCGTCTGGCACCGCAGCCTTAAATAAAAATACCCATCGCCAGGCAGCGCGCAGCCAGTCAGCAGCCAGTCAGCAGCCAGTCAGCTGCCAGCGCCGCGCCGATGTAAAAATACCTGGAGTACACGTGTGCAGGCGGTGAAAACACCCTGGGGAAACCGCATCCATAAACACTTCGTCTCAAGACACTGCAGAGCCGATCCGTTTGGGATTCTATAAAAATATGTTCATGTTTTTTTTATTGTTTTTACTTCATTTTTTCTATTTCCTGGAAGCAGAGACAGAAACACGAAGCCGAGCCTCAACGTCACAAAGCCCACTGTGATCGTCTATCATCATGAAATAAGGCTTTACTTTCTAAACATTTAAAATATTTCTACATGAAAACAAAATAAAAGCCTCAGTTAAACAGAAAATCCACTAAATCTACAAAAGCAGCTTTTAAATTTGATCAGAACATTTTTAAATCCAGCTTTTTTAAGCACGGCTCTTTATTTTCGCCGGCCATCGTCTCCTCGGGCCGAGCACACAAACAAAAATGCTCGGTATTTTAATTTGGCTGCTGCAGAAAGAACGGCATTAAAAAGCGGAGCGGGGCAGGAACCGAACGGTCGGCCAGAAATCCCCGTCATCTGGACCTGGTTCTGAAAAATATACGTGTTTTCCACCTGCAGAGGAAAATCATTACCTGAAAAATGAAACCTATACAGAGCATATCTTAATTGAATGGTTTTAAAGTGGAATATTAGTTTTCAGAGAGCCATTGAAAAAATAACAGATACTGAATAACTTTAATTATTACTCTGTAAATTAGTTTCCATTTTTCAGGAGATCCAAATATTTGTGTCTGGAGAAACGGAAAACCAGATTAAAAAAGATTTAAATGAAAATATTTTGATTAATTCTCCTCTATGGACACGACTGAAGCCATGTTGACGTTAATCGAGCTTTTTTCTTATTTAGGTTACAGATTTACTGAAATTATTTCAGATTTCCCAGAGCAGACGCCGGGGTCAAAGGTTACTACAGCAACTTCCTGTCTGAGGTTTTACAGATTACAGAAAGAAAACAAACTAAGTCTTTTCCACATTAGAAGAAACTTCCAAGTTTGTTTTAAAATACACAATATAATTTTGGAAGGTCGTCTTTCTGCCCAACATGCGGCCATGTTGGGCAGAAAATGGCCGATCAGTTTGACTGCAGCACAATCAGCAGCATTGCAGCGTCAACAAGAATCTATTCTGAGAGCAGAAACGGATTTAAAACATGTAGGAATCAATTCTCACAGTCTAGATGAAGCTTTCTCTAGGAAACAGAAATCATAAATATGAAGGTCACTAAGAAATAAATGTACTAAAAACGTCCATCAACATCTGCTGTCATTCTGGTATTTAAGGATGAATCCAATTTGAATCACAGATTCAATAAAATAACAAAAAGAGTGACACTGTTGTTCACTTAAACGTGTTTAAATCCTACAGGTTGTGAAGAACTGTGAGTATTTAACAAATACAGTTCAATGATTTCCGTTGCTAGAAATGTTTGACCTGAGTAACTCTGGGAATTTAAGAGAAAGCCTCAAAATCCCAAACGGAAAACATTAGGCTTCATAAATTCTCAAAGGCCAAACGTTAAAGATGGGCATTTCCCCCGCTAACCCGAGCGACGCCCTCCCCAGACAGGCGGCCCGAAGAGGCTCAATGACGGGACTAAGAGACGAAGCGGCCCAGTCGGCCGGCGAGAGGCCGCAGATACCCACCGGGAGGAGGGGCTTTTTCCAAGCCACTCTGCTACATAAAGCCCATAGAGAAGTCGGTGAGCCAGGAGGACCAAATCCCCGCTAATCCACAGCGCAGAGAGACAGAGGAAACACAAATCAGCTCCATTACAAGCTGAGCGCGAACAGGAAGCAGGAAGCTCAGCTGGGCTATTAGATATCATGACACCGCTTCCTAACAGACCAAATTAACTCTGGATTTGGTCAAGTTAGGATGCTTTTCCAAATTCCAGCAATATAATCTTATATTAAAACTGGTGCTGATTTATGTGAGACTGACTGGAAACATTGTGGATATGAGGAGATCCTGCTCACATGTAGGGAAAACGCTTTCTAAATCCAGCCAACTAAAACTAATAAAAACAGAAACTGGAATGGAGAAAACATTTTTACGGAAATGTGGCTCAGTTATGCTAGCTTGACTTTGACAATCAAATTGACCAAATTGTAAATGAAAAACTCAAACCAAATATGTTCCAAATAGTAAATTATGTAGGAAACATAAACTACAAAGTACGCAACAAAAAACAAAGTGGGACAAAACATGCAAGTAGAAATGGAACAACTTCCAAAAATGTCCAAGTCGCATAAAGAACCTCAGTTAGTGTTGCTACAGCGAGCTAGCTAAGTGCCGCTAGCTTGGTGCCGCTAGCTGAGTACTGCTAGCTTGGTGCCGCTAGCTGGGTGAGCTAGCTGAGTACTGCTAGCTTGATGCTGCTAGCTGGGTGCCGCTAGCTGAGTGCCGCTAGCTTGGTGCCTCTAGCTGAGTGCCGCTAGCTGAGTGTCGTTAGCTGAGTGCTGCTAGCTGGGTGCAGCTAGCTGAGTACTGCTAGCTTTGTGCCGCTAGCTGGGTGAGCTAGCTGAGTACTGCTAGCTTGATGCTGCTAGCTGGGTGCCGCTAGCTTGGTGCCTCTAGCTGAGTGCCGCTAGCTGAGTGTCGTTAGCTGAGTGCTGCTAGCTTGGTGCCGCTAGCTGAGTGCTGCTAGCTGGGTGAGCTAGCTGAGTACTGCTAGCTTGGTGTTTACTGGGCTTTATGGATGCCAGTGTTTGGCTTTGCTGTTTGCGTCGTTATGACAGGATGTATTATCTTATTTACGCAACATGGACAAAACAATACAAGCTGTTTTAACACAAACTCTGTAAAATAATATCTAAGATTACAGGATTTAAAACCCTCAACTTGAGCTGAAGACACAGACTGGTGATTAGTTCAAGAACAACAGTTGTTTTTCTTTTTTTTTGCCTGAAATTACGCCAAGTTTAAAAGGTCAGTGAAATTATTTAACATTTCCTTTGGAGTGTTTTAATTATCTGGTTCATTGGCAGGTGCTAAAGTGACAAAAGGTCAGCAGAACAAAGCCGAGCGAGTAGACGGTGGATTTCTGTTGATCCAACAGCAGAAAGCTTTAAAACCCAACAGGTCCGACAGCCGGCAGAACCTCCTTCATTCTTTTTATATCCGTTGTAATAAAACAGGTACATGTGGGTTTTGATGACTTGATCTGTTGGATTTTATTTGACCTGGGGAACATGAACGCCCCCCATCTTTTTATTTTCCATTAAAACATTGTTTTAATTGAATTTCACTGATTGGGCCAACAGAGCATCTGGATTCCTCATGGCGAATCCTCACAACGTGTCACTGGTCTGCATCCGATGATGAGTTTGTTAAAAGCATTCATATGTGAAGCTATAAATATCAGTAACTCTCAGGACTGCATGTGTTTTTCTGAGGGCTCAGAAACCAATAAGCAACACGTTTGTGGCTCTTCTAGGAACAAGACGGTTGAATCTATTTAAAAATCTATAAATCCAAAGGTTTCTGTTTTTTATTCAATTTCTGAACATTTGTTCCAGGTTTCGGCACTTTATCAAGTTTCATAAACCTGAAATAAAAACAAAAATTACTCTGCTATCGTGCATTTTCTTTCTATAATCCAATTTAGTTTGACAGTTTGTGTTAAATGTTAAAAAATGGCGGGAAAAAAGTTTCATGTTCTCGCCAGGAACATCGTTCTGTATTTTATTTTTTACAAGAAAGATACAGATAATTGACATTTCATACAATAAACACATGTCTGAAATTCTGCTAAATATAAGTTGGATGAGGATAAAATGTTGGCAGGTTTTGTGGCCATACATGATGTTCCATATATGGCTGCTGTCAGAATATAGCAGCATGAAAACTAAAGTAGAAAATTAAATTCACATTTCCAGTTTTGACCAGAAAAACAGGATAATTCACATTTTGTTGTATTTAAAATGTAGAATGTAATTCTTTTTTTTAATGGCTGGTTTTCTGAAGAAAAAGTAGAAACATGCAGACAGTTGGGCCTGCGGAGCTGAGCTGAATTATTACAGATAAAAGTTCATTTAAAACACAAGTTTTCCTCATTTTAGTGACAATAAACAGTTTGAGTCTCTGTCTCTTGATGCTTTTGGAGGGTTTTTCATCCTGCATGAAGGATCTCCTGCTTTTCATTTGTTAAGTTTTCATAGTAATGCAGAATGCTCTAAACTCTGACCAGCTGTATTGTTTCAGAAGCTTCTGGATTCACTTAAATTGTTTGCTTTAATTTGAATCCTGCCTCGATTTGAATGTTTCTGTGTTTTCCTGATGCAGGTGTTTTTCCAGCCAAACCTGCCATATTCTTCTGCCTTTCTCCTCTGCCGTGATCGAATGCGTCCGTCACGTTTGCCAGCGATCGGTTTCTGGATCGCTTTCAGATTTGTCAGATGCCAAAGGAAGAAACAACAAGATTGTTGTTCAAGTAGTAAAAGCCTGAGCTCCATTTTCCCCGAGTTTCGATGAATCATTAAACCTTTTCTCTGTGTGAGAGGAAGAAATGACGTTCTGTGACACCCATATAATGAGTCCATTTTAATAAAATATATGACTAATAGTGCAGTTTGATGAGGATGGCAGGGATGAGAGGAGAGAAGGTTAAACTTCCTCCTGATGCAGAGAGATGGGGGAGGAATCACTGAGCCATTCAAGTGTTTCCATGACACCACCGGGCACCGGTCCAGAAGTTTCACAAAGTCTGAGAGGAACACACACACACACACACACACACACACACACACACACACACACACACACACACACACACACACACACACACACAGACACACACACACACAGAGAGACACACACACACACACACACACACACACACACACACACACACACACACACACACACACACACACAGACACACACACACACAGAGAGACACACACACACACACACACACACACACACACACACACACACACACACACACACACACACACACAGAGAGAGACACACACACACACACACACACACACACACACACACACACACACACACACACACAGAGACACACACACACAGACACACACACACACAGAGAGACACACACACACACACACACACACACACACACACACACACACAGAGAGAGACACACACACACACACACACACACACACACACACACACACACAGAGAGACACACACACACACACAGAGAGACACACACACCACACAGAGAGACACACACACACACACAGACACACACACACACACACACACACACACACACACACAGACACACACACACACACACACACACACACACACAGAGACACACACACACACACAGACACACACACACACAGACACACACACACACACACACACACACACACACACAGAGACACACACACACACACACACAGAGACACACACACACACACAGAGACACACAGACACACACACACACAGACACACACACACACAGAGAGACACACACACACACAGAGACACACACACACACACACACACACACACAGAGACACACACACACACACACACACACACACACAGAGACACACACACACACACACACAGAGACACACACACACACAGAGACACACACACACAGACACACACCAGCCACTGCGTTTCAACATGGCGGCCATGTCGTTCTGCGTTTTTACGGGAGATCACCGTTAATTTAACGGAAGATGAGTAACCGTCTTCCTGGTGACACGCCGCCGCCATCGCTGCCGCCATCGCCTCCCCCCACTGCAATCCCAGCAGGCACCGATTCCTTGGCACCGGAGCCACTGAATACATCAAACAACAGATGAATGTATACGAGCATCGAGAACAACTGGAGAGACGAGGCGTCCATCTCACATCTGTCGCCTTCTACCTTCAGCTAAACGTCCCGTTCAGCCGCAGATCCTTCCACACAACGTTTAGTTTCAGTTCTGTTGTTACTGAACCGGTTCGTTCACAGATCAATTCTGCTCTGTTCCCTGATCTCACTTTATTTCCTTCTACCTTCACATCCAAAATATTATTTAACATCAGTAAATACTTATGTTTTCATCAGGTCTGTGTTCAGTGAACCAGCTTGAAGGTAACAATCATGTGGATTTTGTTCTTTTGTCTGATATCTAAAAACCCAATGAAAACAGCTGACCCTGCTTAAACCAGGACGTTCTGTATTTAATTACCAATTTAATTGTCTAGTTTGTAAAAATCCTTCTTTTTGTCAGATCTGACCAGTTTATGATCATCCTGGCTGCGTTTCGTTTGTTTTGTGCTTTAATTTACTGAAACCATTTGATTTACATCCCTGATCCACAACCTGAATAAACCTACAGTTTTTATTTATAGTTTTATTTCTAGTTTTATTTATAGTTTTATTTATAGTTTTATTTCTAGTTTCTATCAGCTCTTCAGCTGGACTTTGCTGAAGATCCACTTGTTTTGTGTTTGATTAATAAATCCACTGAATTTCACTATTTGCAGAACATAAAATGTTCACAGCATCTTTAGCAGCTTTAAGTTAAAAATCCGACTCATTTATGAGCCTAATGTGAGTAAATTAATATTATTAGTCTTTTTTGTGAAGATGTTCCCATTGTTGGATTATGGTTTAAAATGTTTTTCTTTTATCTCTGTGTTTAATATTTAGCAGATAGAAAACATTAAACTGCTGTTTGTTCAGTGTTTACATTTATTTCTCTTCTGTTTTATATTTTCTACATTTTCATAGTAAATCTTTGGTTTTCCTTCCTTTCAGTTCATCGATCAACGTTTTATGTTTTTCCTGCATTAATTAATGAGTGAATTCAACACTATAGCATATTTTATAACAATATTTGGTTGGTATCTTTATTTTCACTGTTTTAATATCACATTTTTCTAAGACAGATAGAAAAATAATCCCAAAGCTACCTGATAAATATGTCTGATATTTGATTTTTCTGCTTTATTTTCTCCTTCATAAAGATGTTTTACATGTGAAAGTTGATCAACGTTTCTGTCAGTCAGCAAGTCATTTCACACAATTTCTCTGCATCCCTAAATCAATAAATGATGTTTTACAGTGCTGAAGCTGCTCCTTTTATGTGCTGAATTATGTATTGTATTAATAAACACAGTGCTAAATGCTTTACTTTTGCTTTATTCTCACCACCTTTTTAAACTGTTTTAACCTGTAATGACTGAAATGTCCATTTAATCTGTTTGTTTGGGTTTTGACTTGTTTTCATCCTTATTGTGTTTTATTATCATCCTTATTGTCACATTATAGAGTCTTTGCTACCAAACAGGTTTTTTTTCTTAAAGAACGAAACAGCTGTTTAATAAGCTGGAAAAGATAAAAACTGTGTTCAAATGTTCATCATTTATCTCAAAATAAATCATAAAACCGGGCAGATGTGCACGTCTGAGTGTAAATGAATATATTGATGCTGAGACATGAAATAAAACGAATGTTTTGGCTTTTGCTGCGTTCGTTGCTCTTGTTTCATCAGGAATTTTATTTTATTCTTCAGTTCCACACAAACTGATGTCTGTAGTCTCACTGAACAAATGCCAACCAGAGAAAAACAAAAGATCTAAACTGGATCAATGTTTCCAAAGATGCATGTGAATGGAGGTCAGAGGGACAGAGACGCCGTAGGAACACTGACTGCTCTGTTTACAGACACATGGACGACTTTAACATGAAAAATAAACTGCCGGAACAAATTTCACTCGTTTCCATCACCAAAGACGAAGCGAAACAAAACCAAAATGAAACGTGGAGCTGAAAGTTGATGAATTCGCAGCGTGTTGGAGAACCAACCAGAGCTCTTTGTTTGTCGGGACGCCGCGGACAGAATGAAAATTAAGCTTCTGGCACCAAAATTTGCTCCGACTTGATGTGAATGAGACGCCCCCCCCGATTTACCAAATAACCTTCATTATCTGAAGCTGCCCCCCTTTACCGCCCTCCATCCTGGCATCAGCCCACAAACAACAAGGAGGCGACAAACCAGGGCCGCGCGCCTCAGAGCCGTCCGCGCAGCAGGACCGCCGCGCCACGCCGCAAACGATGCTGCGTTTGCAACGTCACAATACAACATTAATGTAAAGCAACAGAAAAAGTCAGCGAGAAACCAACGTGGATTTATTTGTTGGAATGGAGTTTGAGACGTTCCCCCTTCACGAAGCTTCTGTTCAGCGAAAGCCGGCGACTGGCGGCGAACCGTGCGTCACGGTGTGTTTCTGTGTGTGTCGGCTCAGACTGAATGCGGCAGCCACTGCAGATTTTTGTTGGCGTGCTGACAATGCTGCGCCGGTGCCAAGCCCCGACGGCGGAAACGACTAAAAGACGCATAAGGCTGGCATTAGAGCCCAAACCTCCCTCCCTCTGTACCCTCCTCCCAACGCAGCCCTCCTTCTTCTTTCTTCCCTCTTTTCGCGCTTCGTGCACGGCGTTTACTTTGGTCGAGGTCAGGCTCGACTTGGCACGTTATGACTCCCGTAAATTTGTCAATCTGTCTTTGCTTCGATCTGATCTGAGGAGCAGAAAACAGGGCGACCAAAATAAAATCATGTTTTTAAATCTGGGAGTTGATGGAATTTGTTTTCGCCTCGTTTCCGTCAAACATCACAGAAATTCACGTCTTCAGGCTTCGATCTGAGGAGCAGAAACAGTGAAAAATGTTTAAAATGTTTTAAAATGGTGAGTAAATCCACCAGCTCACCAAGTTTAGCTGATGGAAAATTCATGTTTTCAGTTTCTGATCTGAGGGAAACAAAACAACAATAATTAACTTTTTATAAAAATGTTTAAAGGCGGTGAGTTGATGTAATTAGTTTCTCCTTAGTTTTCAGTCTAATATCAGAAAATGTACGTTTTTGGTTTTGGATCTGATCTGAGGAGCAGAAAAGTAACAAAGACTTATGATAAAATGTTTGCTGTGAATCCACCAGAGCTGAGGGAAATTCACCTTCAGTCCTGGAGGACAAGGAACTGTAATCTACAAAAAACATTTTAAAAATGTTGAGTTATATAATTAGTTTTTTGTCTTTTATATCCAGTCGAACGTCATTAAAATTCACATTTCAGTTTTTGAGGAGCAGAAATGGCTTTAAAAGGTTTTTATGCTGTGGATTTGATGCTGTTTGTTTTTCGCCTCTCGTTTCCAGTCGATCGTTTTCAGCTTTCCCGGGGTTTATGATTTTGCCACCATATCTGCCGTCTTTGTCTTGAGGATTTCGGGCAGCACTTCCTCAAATACCTTGGACAAAAAAAACATCTGGAGTTCCATCCATGAGGCACCGAGCCCATGTTCCTCCTAAAACCTAAAACAAATGAAGAAAACACCCTAATTATGCTCCAAAGACAATAAAACAAAGCAAAATGGGAGGAAAAATCCCTGTAAAACATTCAGGATTACCTACAAGTCAAAGCCTGATTCTGTGTTTGGAGTCCATTATTGATTGATGAACAATGTTCAGCTGCGCCGTAAACAAAGCGCGCTCCAGTTGTAGCTGTAAATTGTGTTATTGTTCGGCAGACAGATGACGGCTGCTAATGTTGAACTGAGAGGATCTTAGAGGTGGATTTAACACGTTTCCTCTCGTTTCGGGTTGAGAAGGCAGATAAAGAAAGAGGTAGCTTCCAGAGAAAAGGTGTGAAATTCGGAATTAGCAGCACAATATGGAAGTATTAAAGTGCGGCACAAAGAGCAGGGAGAGCCGCGCGGCGCGGTGCTGCTTCCCTGACTCTACGGAGGGATGAAGACGCCGCGTTTCTGCTCGCCGCGTCGGGAAGGCCCAGAAACAAACGGAAACTGAAAATAGTTCCTGAGTGCGGCAGACACAGCCGAGAAAACCTGGTCTGGAATCTGTTCATAGAGAAAACACGGTTTTTATCATATTTCAGTTTTCTATACTAGAATGTATTGATTGTTTTTACAATCATCTGTGAAAAATAAGGCTTTTCATTTATTTATTTGTTGGTTTTGCAAAACTAAAACCCTCTGGAAGTCAGATGGCGTCTAACACCTAAAGTAACGTAAATAAAGTTCTAAAGTGATTTTAAAGGGTGTAAATTTGGTTCAAATCATTTATTCTGACTAATTTAAACTGACTTGAATCAGACAGAGAATCTCTGGGAGAAGCTAAAGATTAGGGTGATGGCAAAGTGTTCATCCAACCAAACACAAAACCTGGAGAAAAGACGGATCATAGCAGTAGATATTTTTCTGATGTTCATTAGGAGGATAAAAGACATTTTGCCTTAAATTTGGGTTATTTAGCCTGTGATGGGAAATGATAACTCATTCATAAAAGAATCACAATCTAGGCAGTAAGATGCTCAGATTTTCATGTCATTTTCAAGTTTTCAGGTGATATTTCATGTTTATTCTCCTTTTATGATGATTTATTCCAGTCATTTAAAGAGAAGCGTCTCCTCGACCTTCACTTCACACGCGGCTGTAAAACTGTTTCAGTTCCTCCAAAGTGACGTCGTGTTTTCTCCGCCTCCCTGTAGATGGAGGCAGAGGAATGACCCTGCAGGGTCAGGTGCTGTCGCACTGAAGAGGTCAAAGGTGAAAGGATCACGTTCTGATTTCTGTCACTACGCTGGCTGGTTAAGTCTCTTCCTTTATCCTAAACCAACAGGTTTTCTTCCTCCTATTTGTTTTATTATCATGAGTTTCAGGGCAGCAGAAAAAATAAATTTACTTGAAATTGTTTAAAAATAAGAAATAAAACGTTAAAATTCCTTTAGTTCAGCGAGTTCATTTCTAACAATAATTATAAAATTTTTTCTTTATTTTCAACCTAATGAATCTTTTACATCTATATTTATTTTCAGATTTTTGAGCCTTAAAGCTGCAGAATCTAACTTATATTTGTTGTTTTTCACATATTTGTTAAAACTGTCCAGATAATCTGTGAATAGATCAACCAATCAGAGCAAGGAGGGGGGCTTAGCGCTGTCAATCATACACATGAATGTGCCGGACAAACAACTGACCGTTACAGAAAAACTGTTTATCCACCATCATTGGTGGCTATGCTAACTAGCTGTAGCATTCATTACAGCGAGCCAATCAGTTCATCACTCAGCCCAACTCCGACCTATTGACCCTTTCCATGTGACATCCTGCCATTCAGAACGCAACCCAGGCGGCCATGACACATAGAGGAGAGCAGCAAAACATATTCAGGTTAGAGTAGAAATACTTAACATATCTTTACTCAAGTAAAAGTTTCTGTCCAAGACCAGGAAGAGTAAAAAAGCATTCGGTAAAATCCTGAGTAACTGGTCAAATTATCAACCATTTCATATCTAAAAATTACATCATCGGACAGACCAAAATATAAAGACAAAAATTACAATAATTCACATAAATAACAAAAAATAAAATCAGGCAGAGAATTTTAAACTTCTGAAACTTTAACAGTGTTTCTGTGTCTGGTGAATTTTTCATTCAGTGGGTAGAAAATACAGAGAAAATAAGAAAATTACTCAAGTAAAAGTAACACTGTAGAAAAACGTCTGGCCTCTACAGCTGTCTGTATTTAACTGTAAATTTGTTCCATAAACAGACGCCTGCAACACAGCAACTTCACTGAGTTCAATGGTCTCAGGCTGCAGGCAGAAAATAAATTACTTTACAACCTTGAACAGATTCTGCAGCGAATCAGTAGACGGCTGCGATCTACCGTCTAGATCGCTCGGTAGACGCACGGTAGACGCTCGGTAGATGCTCGGTAGACGCACGGTAGACGCTCGGTAGACGCTCGGTAGACGCTCGGTAGACGCACGGTAGACGCACGGTAGACGCTCGGTAGACGCACGGTAGACGCTCGGTAGACGCTCGGTAGATGCTCGGTAGACGCTCGGTAGACGCACGGTAGAACGCACGGTAGACGCTCGGTAGATGCTCGGTAGACGCACGGTAGACGCACGGTAGACGCACGGTAGACGCACGGTAGACGCACTGTAGACGCTCGGTAGACGCTCGGTACGTGAGACGTAATCGAACACTGAGCTCTGGAGGATGTAACCATACCATGATGCAGCATGTATGGAAAAACTGGTCACCATCTGGACTTTTGTGCTGTTTCTGAGGTTTTGAGTTATGTGGTGTGAACTCAGGTGATCTGATCAGCAAACAGAGGCAGAAGGTTAGGGTTGGTTTGGGTCAGTTTGGGTCGGTTTGGGTCAGTTTGGGTCGGTTTGGGTCAGTTTGGGTCAGTTTGGGTCGGTTTGGGTCGGTTAGGGTCAGTTTGGGTCGGTTTGGGTCGGTTTGGGTCGGTTTGGGTCGGTTTGGGTCGGTTTGGGTCGGTTTGGGTCGGTTAGGGTCGGTTTGGGTCAGTTTGGGTCAGTTTGGGTCAGTTTGGGTCGGTTTGGGTCGGTTTGGTCAGTTTGGGTCGGTTTGGTCGGTTGGGTCGGTTTGGGTCAGTTAGGGTCGGTTTGGGTCAGTTTGGGTCAGTTTGGGTCAGTTTGGGTCGGTTTGGGTCGGTTTGGGTCAGTTTGGGTTGGTTTGGGTCGGTTTGGGTCAGTTTGGGTCAGTTTGGGTCGGTTTGGGTCGGTTTGGGTCGGTTTGGGTCAGTTTGGGTCGGTTAGGGTCGGTTTGGATCGGTTTGGGTCGGTTAGGGTCGGTTAGGGTCAGTTTGGGTCAGTTTGGGTCGGTTAGGGTCGGTTAGGGTCGGTTAGGGTCAGTTTGGGTCAGTTTGGGTCAGTTTGGGTCAGTTTGGGTCGGTTTGGGTCGGTTTGGGTCGGTTTCCAACCGTTTCATTCACAGACAGTTTATCTCGACTCAAACAGGTGGAAGCCTTGAATAAACTGGGTTTTTCAGGCTGCTTCATGTTACCGGGTCGGTTCTGTTTGAGGGATTTTAGAGCTGGTGAACTTGGACCAAATAATGCTAGTAAATGAATAATAAATTAGAGCAGCTGTGTTTTGGTTTCATGTTAAATCAAACCTTCATTCTGAAACAGTTTTTTGCATTTTTCTCCAGTTGAGAGGTTTAGCTGCTTTCCCACGCAGAGCATCAGTTTGGTAAAACTTTAGTTGAGTTTCTCGCTGTGCATCGTCTGCAGAGGAGAACGTCTCCCGCCTGGTGACAGGCGTAATTCCCTGTATTTAGACGAAGCGCCTGAACACCTGGACGCCTCCGGTACGCGGGCTAACCTATAGCTGGAGCCGGGGGCCGCGTCCCGCCGCCGATGTCGCCGCGCAGCTTCAGTTCAGCCACCTGGCAGCTCCATAATGACACATCAGCTCCCACACACGGCGCCGGAGCCGGTGATCAGCGCGGCGCAGCGGGGCAGACCCACCTGACATGACACGGCGAGGGCGGAAAAAGCTGGACGGAGGGACGGCTCAGGAAGAAAACAAAACCTGACTGCACCTGTAACGGACGGAGGTAATTCTCCATGGAGCCCAGCAGGAGCCACAGGTTCAGCAGGCTAAACGGCTAACGAGACGTCATGAGAATGTTTCAAGCTTTTTAATGATTGTAATGATTAATGAATGAATATCAGGATGAATTGGCTATGCAGGTAGTCCAGATTTTATCGATTATTTCAGAAATGATGCAGCAAAGTGAAAATAACACCAAAAACCAACCAGAAGCCGCCCCACCTCCCCTCCACGCTCCGCTAGCCAATAGAATCGGGACGAAGAAAAACAAAACCAAAATTTTTCCCCAAACAGGAACAGAACTTGCGGTCCGCTCCGGTTTTATGTTTGCAGGCGCGACGCCGGCCGGCGGTTTTGTTCTGCAACGGCGAAAATAACATTTTACAATAAACAACTAAAAACCGCGAATCAAAGATTCTCGTTAACAACGAGCGGATGGAAATTTTTAACCACGTTTATTCATTTAAAACTAGAGGGAAAAACGGCTGGAGTTGATTAGAAAACAGGATCAGAACAGAACATTTATTGTTGCTGTTTCAGTTCATTTAAAGTTCAAATCAAATGTTTTGTTGAGTTTCTGCTTAATGGTTTTGCACTTAAAATACTGAAAGTCAAGTTTCTTGTTTTTGTGCATAAACTTGGATAATAAAATATTTTTTTAATTCCAAACAACCCAAAAAGTATATAAGATTTCCATCCAGCTGGTGTGTTTAGGAAAATACATGGATAAAGAAATAATTTAGCATTTTAATTTTGATGTTTTATTGAGAATAAGACCCTTAAATTACATTTTTTAGACCAAAATGGAAAAATGACAGTAAAAGTTGCTCTTTTTATTAAAAACAGCCTAAGAAGTAAATAATATTAACATCCAACTGGAAAATAAATAGAAAAAACGAATAATTTTGCATTTTAATTGTCATATTTTGTGATATTTTTAAACCAGGAAGTGACTGTTTTTCCCTAAAAAGTGAGACTGACAATGCCTGTGTTTATCTGGGCGACAGTTGCGATCTTTCTCCTGACCTTTTCTCAGTCTGTTTTCTGCCGGTCGCCACCTTTCCCAGTCCCACCTGCTGATAACTCGTTGATTTGTTTCACACTCTGGAAACCATCCATCGCCAAGCCGCACATGCACAAACCGCTAAAAGACGAGAAAAAAAGGAAATTTGAATAAGAAGTGATTGTATTAGGTGATGCACGGCGGCGGTATCACACTGCTTTGTTAGAGCGGCTGGGATCCGGGCCGGTTTAGCAGCACCAGCATGCTTCTCCCAGCTCTTTTTCAGCTCCCTTCCCATTCACAGCGTGCCAGCAGGGTCGTGACCTCTGCTTTCTCCTGGCTAAGTCGTGGAAACATGAGAAAAAGAAAAGAGAAGCGACTAATTTACCCTCGTCTGCTGCCATAGGAACCAACCATCAGCAGCGTTACGCAAAGAAACTAAATCTCAGAGAGAAACTGAATTTTTTCGCCCTCAGCTGCTTTGTTTGATTTTTTCATTCCTAAATTTGGTGAAATAATTTTGTTGCTAATTAATTTAATCAGTTTTATTGATACTATTTTACCCTACAACTTTTTTTCACACATTTAATTAAATACTTTTGGTGCAAATGAGGGGAAAAAAGACAGAGAAAATGTTGAGGTTTTATTTATTTAATAAACCCCAATTAACACTCCTAAAAAATTACAATAAATAATTAATTCCACCCGAAAAGAAGATTATCACCTCCAAAGTTCAACATAATTTCATCTGAAATTTATTTTCCATTGCCTAATATTTTCCAAACCAAATAACCACCAAAAAGTTTGTGTCCCATTTTAAACAGAAAAAAGGAAACATCCTGCAGGGCAGTAATGCACCAAGTTCTGATATAAAACCAGTAGAAAAAGAAGATGGCTGCCTCGCTATCTAACAAGATGACATGCTGGTGAAACACTTCAAAAAAGCAACTTCTGAATTAACATTAGCATCATTAGCAGCTAAGCTAAGCTACAATGTCAGCAACAATTTTATGAAATGATAGAAATAAATCTGCTTCCTGAAAAACAGTCATATTTTATTAACTTCAGTACATTTTTGGACTCTTCGTGAATTTATAGTTCCGGACATTAGCAAGTGAGCTAAGCTAGCAAGCTAATCAGAAGCTAAGAAGTATTTATTAGATGTTTACGTTCTTCTTCCGCGCATCCAAGTCACTTTGGGGTCGTAAATTATTTACACAAAACTATGAACGCAAACAATTTAAAAGATGATGTGAGCAAAAAAACAAAAATTGTAAATAAGCACAACTTTTTTATTTCTGTGATTAGACCTGTCGTAAGAATTACACTTTATCTAAAAGCCATAACCGGGTGAGTTGTAATAATACACTCAAGTATTTCAAAATGTGTTAAACCTTAAATTCAGTTTATGTACATTTGAATTAGCAAAATAACTTTTCTTTAGTGGATTGGGCACCAAAATGTTTCCAGCCCAGGGGCCCCAATCCTCATAAATGCAGCCCTGCCTATTATTTCAGACTTAAAATAATAAAATAATAGTTTTTTCAGATGTTTTTGGGGAAATATTGTCATTTATTTAGGTGGTAACCACCTGAGGAATCAGTCCAGAAAAACTGAAGTCAGTATCTCCTCCTGACAGCCAATCAGATTCGTCTTAGCAGTGGATCCACACCAGCAAACCTCACGTTTACCGCGCGTGTGTCAAGTGAACGTCAGCTTCATGATCTCTCATCCTACAGCCGAAAGCATCATCATCCAACACACACACACACACACACACACACACACACACACACACACACACACACACACACACACACACACACACACACACACACACACACACACACACACACACACACACACACACACAGCGAGTCAGCAAGGAGCAAGCTAGCGCTTAAAGCAAAACTGGGCTTCCATGGTCATCCATTATCACTGACAAGCTAAATGTACCATGCTACGCCATATGGTACAGAGACGGAGCGAGCCAGAGAGGAGGGCGAACGAGGCTACCGTCAGGGGAGAGAGAGAGCGAGGAAGAGGAGGGAGGATGTAGAGCGTTACGACTGAGGTGTGAGTTCTTAATCTACATTCTGCTTTCTGCTTTATGTAAGTAACAACCTGAAAACACTCAGATGTTCCTGCAGCAAATCCAGACTTAAAGCAACGATCCTGCAATCAGATTCATTATTATTACTGCAAAACGCTGCAAAAAACACTGGAACATTTAAATATCCAAAATCATTAAACAAAATAAAATGAAACAAAGTCTCTGCAAACAAAACTGTCCAACAAAAAAAGAAGTTAGTTGAGAGCAAAACATCAAACTGAAGACTGTCATCATCCAGAAAACAGAAAAATATAAATATTCCAAATAAAAATTATTGACCTCCTTTTAATTGATCATCTGAATCATTGATTTATTGTGACAGGCCGATATAGGAGTCTGTTTTAAGTCAATAAATCCTAAATATCGATGAAAAACTGATATTCCAGTAACACTGGCCAATTATTTCACCTAAAACAAGTTATTATAAGTTGAATTAGTATTTTTCCATGAATATTAAGAAAAGTTTCAGAAAAGTTTCAGATCATTTCTGCTGTGAAACACGGTGGTGGCAGAGTGGTGATGTGGGGCTGTAACAGTCAGTGAGTGAAAAGCTCAAACTTAGTCTGATTATGCAACAGATGATTAGAATGGCTTGGAGTGGCCTAGTCAAAGCCTGAACATAAATTAGCTTCAGACACAGCAGCCCAGCTGGAGTGATTTATTAACGGCTGCATCTCAACCCAGAAACAAATGGGGATAAAACCAGGACCTTTAACCCTGGTTCTGTTGAAACGGTAACCAGAACGCTTCTGATAAAATGTTTTCAAATAAACACAAATTTATTATTATTATTATTATTATTATTATTATTATGTTTGCATCGCTCAGGAAAGATGAAATATTTCTTCAGTTTTCTTCAATAGAGACAGAAATAATAACCAAAATAATAATCCTCTAATTATTCTGTAATCCCGTCGTTCTGTAATCTGATTGATTTTTAGTTAAGACAGTTTCTGCTTGATTTACTGTTGAGTAGAAGAACACAAAATAAAATAAAACTGCAACATTTACGGTGATTCCACTTTTTAAAAATGATTTTCTTTAGTCCTGCTGGTATTTTTAATAAACCGTCTAAAATTATATGAGCAGCTCATTAATTCTGCCATTATTTAAATATTATAATAACTTTGCCAATAAAAACTTCACATGGTTCCTGGGTTCAACAAATGCAGGTATTTCTGAGTTTCTGGGTGAAATTGCGTCTTTAATTTCTCCACATTTTGACAGTAAAATTCCTTCAGTGTCGACTGAAAACCATGAATTTGCTCCTCAGCCAATCAGAAAGCAAAAGCTGCAAAATTTAACAAACACACTTTCAGCTGTAAAAGTGACAGCAGTTACAATGAAACCAAAAAATGCATTTTCCCCTGCACGCACGCACACACACACACACACACACACACACACACACACACACACACACACACACACACACACACACACACACACACACACACACACACACACAGAGAGATGGTGAGTCTGTTACCTAAAAGCTTACCACAGGAAACATCTGTTCACACAATATAAACATGTTCAGTTTAGACGAAACCGCAAAGAGAACACCTCGACTCAGACTGCTGCCAACGCTTCACCTTTATTTTACGTTCTGTTAAGAAAAGCTTTCATGTTTTCTTAAAGCAACAACTTTTGTCTTTTTTCATGTTTTCTCTAATAAAAGTTTTCACATTTTATTAATGTTTGAATGAAGCTTTGATGTTTATCTGATTTTCGCAGCGCTGCTGATGCAGGTGCAGAGAAACACCAAACAACGTTTCCTCGTTATTCACTAACGATTCACTTCATGAAGAAACTAAGAGCATTTTAAACTTTTCTTCCAGCCTGTTGCTAAATTATCCCTCTGCCATGTTTCACCAAATCAACCTTATTTTATCTCTTTTTTCCTGAAACAAGTCAGGTTTATTTAGCTTTAGATTTTGATCCAGTGAAAACTGAAAATGATTCTTGATTTAAATTAAATGTATTTGTGATTATCTGATCTTTTTTTAATACCAGAAGAATTTCTGCCATTTAAAGTTTTTATATTTTCCTGCAGAAATATTGTTAAATTACTAAGCAGCTGACAGAAAGTCTGACTGGAATCGGTTTTAATTAATCCCAGTTTATGTTTCGTTTAATTGTTCAGCTGAGTGTCTAACATTTTTATTTTTACTTTTAACGGTTGTGATTTTTGAGTTATGCATCAAAACATCGATATTTCTGTTGAAATTCATGCAGGATTCAGTTTTCTGTCAAATCAGCTCAGAGTGAAGAGAAATTATTCCAAACTCTGTTATAATCCCACTGATAAAATATGTAAATATGTTTCCATCAGAGTTTTTGATATAAACTCCAGGATTATTTGTTTGAAGCATAAATTATATCTGATGATTATTTTAGGTTCTTTTGTCTAATTAAACTCAAAGTTTAATCATTTATTATTATCATCAGGATAGAAAGTCTAAGATGCCAAAAACAAGTTTCAAGCAATATTTATCCATTTAGGTACAAAATACAGCTGGTTAGAATCCTGGACCAATGAGACCATAAAGTTCCTGAACCCTTAAAAATCTGAATTTATAAAAACTAAAGACATTTTCATTCCTCTGATTTGAATGAATTTATCTCTGATATTCATAAATTGCATAATCCAGTGAAAACATGATGCTGATTTTAGATCACAAACACAAAATGAGATTTAACGTTTCATTCTTTTAAAACAAATCTGCTTTTCTACCCTTAAATGCAACTTTTCTTGATTAAAACAGAATGACTCCAGTGTTAAAAATCCAGAATGTTCTTTTAAATAAATGTTGGTTGTATTTTTGATAACATGCAGAAAAGAAAACCCAGAAAGAGAGAGAGAAAGCGCCAGCTTCACAACAAAGACGGAGGCTGTGCCATGCTGCTGCAGAGGGGGCAGCGCCACGTTGGCAAAGCCCAGGGGGCAACCGCTATCTGCTGCCAACACTTCACACACACACACACACACACACACACCCACACACACACACACACACACACACACACAGAGTTACAGAGAGAACAGATCTGCTTTATGTGGCCTCATGTTCACCGCTCCATTAATATAAAAAGCAACATTAAAGTCGATCCAATCAGAAGCTCTGCAGGCTGTGAAACTCAGAGACCAACAAGATAAATATTATTATCATTACAGGTTCTCCAGGTTCTGGTTCTGGCCCGTCTGGCTGCTTTCTGACCAGCCGCTGCTTCAGGGTGATGCTGCCCCCCTCTGTTCCAGACCCAGATCGGTCCGGATCGGTCCGGATCGGTCCGGATCGGTCCGGATCGGAGCGACGGGCCGGGGAACCGCGACCCGCAGGAACGATCCGGATCGCTGAGCAGATTCTGGATGAAAACGTTTTATCTGCTCATCAGATTCTGCAGCTCTGTGGGTTTCAGGGTGCAGTGATGTCAGCACGCACAGGGCG
>NW_026562457.1:1582500-1591230 GCF_027474105.1 Poeciliopsis prolifica | reverse complement strand
CTGAAACGTCTCCTCACCTCCTTTCTACTCTCTCTAACTGAACAGTTCACTCTCTAACTGAACAGTTCACTCTCTCAGTGAACAGTTCTCTCTGTAACTGAACAGTTCTCTCTCTAACTGAACAGTTCTCTCTCTAACTGAACAGTTCTCTCTGTAACTGAACAGTTCTCTCTCACTGAACAGTTCTCTCTCTAACTGAACAGTTCTCTCTGTAACTGAACAGTTCTCTCTCTCACTGAACAGTTCTCTCTCTCTCACTGAACAGTTCTCTCTCTCACTGAACAGTTCTCTCTCTAACTGAACAGTTCACTCTCTCAGTGAACAGTTCTCTCTGTAACTGAACAGTTCTCTCTCTAACTGAACAGTTCTCTCTCTAACTGAACAGTTCTCTCTGTAACTGAACAGTTCTCTCTCTCAGTGAACAGTTCTCTCTCTCACTGAACAGTTCTCTCTCTCTCACTGAACAGTTCTCTCTCTCACTGAACAGTTCTCTCTCTCACTGAACAGTTCTCTCTCTCACTGAACAGTTCTCTCTCTCACTGAACAGTTCTCTCTCTAACTGAACAGTTCTCTCTCTCACTGAACAGTTCTCTCTCTCACTGAACAGTTCTCTCTCTCACTGAACAGTTCTCTCTCTAACTGAACAGTTCTCTCTCTCACTGAACAGTTCTCTCTCTCACTGAACAGTTTCTCTCTAACTGAACAGTTCTTTCTCTCACTGAACAGTTCTCTCTCTCAGTGAACAGTTCTCTCTCTCAGTGAACAGTTCTCTCTCTCACTGAACAGTTCTCTCTCTCACTGAACAGTTCTCTCTCTAACTGAACAGTTCTCTCTCTAACTGAACAGTTCTCTCTGTAACTGAACAGTTCTCTCTCTCAGTGAACAGTTCTCTCTCTCACTGAACAGTTCTCTCTCTCACTGAACAGTTCTCTCTCTCACTGAACAGTTCTCTCTCTCACTGAACAGTTCTCTCTCTAACTGAACAGTTCTCTCTCTCACTGAACAGTTCTCTCTCTCACTGAACAGTTCTCTCTCTCACTGAACAGTTCTCTCTCTAACTGAACAGTTCTCTCTCTCACTGAACAGTTCTCTCTCTCAGTGAACAGTTCTCTCTCTCACTGAACAGTTCTCTCTCTCACTGAACAGTTCTCTCTAACTGAACAGTTCTTTCTCTCACTGAACAGTTCTCTCTCTCAGTGAACAGTTCTCTCTCTCAGTGAACAGTTCTCTCTCTCACTGAACAGTTCTCTCTCTCACTGAACAGTTCTCTCTCTAACTGAACAGTTCTCTCTCTCACTGAACAGTTCTCTCTCTCACTGAACAGTTCTCTCTCAGTGAACAGTTCTCTCTCTCAGTGAACAGTTCTCTCTTTATCTGCACAGAGTTGGTTTAGCTAAACTCTCATGTCAACGTCAGACATGTTTCGATGTTCAGACACTCTGGTTTCCCTCAGCTGCTTTATTAAAGTTCCATCCTGGTTTCCCGCTAACGAAATAGCAGCAGGAAGCACGCAGCCTCAGATATTAATGGAGCTGCTAATAGAAGTTGATACACTAAAACACTAAGATCTAAATATTTAGTCCGTTAAAGTATTTGAAAAAAAATCATCAAACTGCAGAGAAAATCACAACAGAACAAACAGGAAGGCTAGCTACTCAGATAGCCGCAGGTGACTAACTGTCACCTGTCCTAATTATCATACATTTTGTCATACTTAATCCGGCAACAGAGCTAAAGAAGGATTTAAAAAGGATTTAAAAAGAAAAGCTAAGATGTAGGCTAAAGGCTAGCTGCTCAGCTAGGTAATCCTAGCTGAACTACAGATTTTCTCTTGTAGGTAGAAAAGGAAATATAATACCTAATATATATTGGTTTTTGCTCACTTTAATATAAGGCAAAGCCCAGCAGAAGCATTTGGATTTATAATTTATTCTGAGCTAGCTGAGCTAGTATTAGCTACTTCAGCTAACTCGGTGTTCCTGTTTGCTAGCAGATGTAAAATCTTTGCTGTTTCAGGATGAATCTGAGAGTTTACATTTAAAGATATAACCTTTGCAGTGACATGCAGTGAGGGAAGCAGGGGAGGCTGCAAAATAATACGTAATAATAAAATTATTGAAAGTGCAATATTCGCCCAGTGGTTTGTACTATGAATTTATAGTACTTAATAGTACATTGGTGAAGCTTTTATGTTGCTTCTCTAATTTGCCTTATTTTTCTTTAAATTCGCTGAATTTTTAGCAATTTCCTATTCAAATGCTGGGAGTGAACCCGATCTGAGCCTGAACCTCTGGCTCACTGCCTGGATGCATGCTCCTCCTGTCAGTACACCACCAATAAAATGGTTAAAAACATTTAATATATGAGCTGATTTTCCATCATTGAGCTCATATACATATTATATGAGCTAAACAGTTGGTGTTTTTTTGTCACCAACTGTGTGCAAAATGTTTCGTGCTGAGCAGCGATCAGACACTAGAGAACAGATTTGAGGCAGGCAGTTCTCTGGCCTCATGGCAGGGGGCGCTCATGATCCCACACATGCAGTAAGTAAAGTGGAATGCATATATTCATTATTGCCTCTTTCAACGTCAACATGGATGACTCCATTTCTATACTTTCAGCTGTTCCTGAGGCGACCAGGCTGCTCCAGCTAACGGCATCAGAACAAACAGCTGGAGCTTCTCTGGCAGCGATCTCTGCTGAGACAGAGAGACTCTGAAGGAAAATAAGGAGGACTTTTACTAGAAATATTTTTGTGCATGAGGAGAAGGATTTCATTTATAAGTAAATTTTTTTTGTTTAGTTTTCTGATGAAATGTGCATTTTGTGACAATATCGGTATGTGTAAAAACTGCAGAAAAGAAACACAACCAGCAAACTGCTATGGTAGCTTAGCTAATAGCAGCGGTAGCTACAAGCTACCACAGCAATCTCTTAATAATCGCTAAATAAACATTAAGCCTAAAACCAACTACTGGAGGAGACTGAATGTTTTATTCTTTGACTGGAAAATATTGTTTGGTGCTGGATGCAGAAACATAAAGGGCAAAAAAAAGCGGTTTTGAGTCGTACTGACTCATTTTGTCTTTGCTGTGGAGCATAGCACTAAATTAATACCTATATTGAGTTAAACGAATTGTTCTGCTGCTGTAACGGCCCGGGCCGCAGCTCACCTGCACTAACCCTTTGACCTTCGGCCTCCTCTCTGTCTCTGGGCATGGTGCTCTGCTGACACTGACTTTCACGATCCAATAAATATTCCTTTTGCTGCACATTAACCACTTTTTGTTACGACACGGATAACACAATTTGTGTAAAAGTGTTGTGTGCGAGCGCCATGTGATGAAACAACATCCAGCAGTTTATGTCGGTAAATATGATTACGCCAGAGCCTCACTGCACATCACTGCATCTATAAATATGGAATCAGAGACAATCAATAACAGTGATTTTTCAAACATGTTGGTGTTGGATTTTATCCAATGGAAAAGTGAAATTTTCCTTGATTTTATGCTAGTTTTAATTTATTTTAAATCATGACATCCGGCTTCAGGTCAGGAAACCAGGCAGAAGCTCCCAGGCTGCACGGCAACAAGTTACTTTGACCTCTGACCTCAGCTGCCTGCTGCTGGCCTTTAATGAAATGAAGTTATGACATCAGAACCACCAGAAGTTTACCACAACTTCTCATCTTCTGGACCCGGCTGGGCCCAGTCAGAACCACTGATACAGACCATACCTATCAGACGTGACCTTTGACCTCAGCACTTGATCCTTGCTGGGCTACCTGAGAATATAACAGGCAGCAGTTTTATTAACCAGGAATGGATCGGGCCCGATTTACCGGACTGACAGTGGAACTAGGTCCGGTTCAGAGGCGGCACCGGACAACAGCCGCCTCAAAGCAACTTCTCAGTTAGAAGAATCGGATCGCAGAGAAATGGCAAAACACGACTTGAAGAGCTGCAGTCGCTTCAGACAGGAAGGACACACACACACACACACACACACACACACACACACACACACACACACACACACACACACACACACACACACACACACACACACACACACACACACACACACACACAGAGAGAGCGACTCGCTCATCCAGCTGCTGGAGGTGAAGAGAGTTACTGGATTGTTTCCTCATCCTGAGTCTCTCAGGAAACTCGGTGTCGGACAACGTTGTCCAGTCCTGCAGCTGGACCCGGACCACCCTGCTCTCATTGGTCCCAGGCAGAAGCTCAAGCTGCGCAAAGGGCCGGTATCGTTGGTTTTCACTGCCATGCTGCTTTGATTCTTTTATGTTGGAGAATTTCCTTAATTTCCATGGCAACCTTTCAGCTGTTAAAACATCTGGGTGGACCTAGCCCCGCCTTCGAGGTGCAGCTCCTCCCCTCGGCTCCTTCAGACTAGCCAGCAGCAATTAGCAAACAGCTGAGCCCATCATAGAATCTGCTGCTCAGAGCAACACTGGTAAAGATGTTAAAGGGTTAATAGAGGATTCATGTTGGGATGACTTCCTGGAGGCGGAGCTTTAGAGAGAGCAGTTCTTAAAGAGACAGACCCAATTTCAAGGCGTTACATCTGGAAGTCAATTTTATTCAAAGTCATATTTGATATACAAAAGATTTCATAACAACTGAAGGTAAAGTAGCTGCTGATTATAAATAGAAAACAGACGAGACGATACCGGCCCTTGAAAGGTTCTGCAGGTTTGGAACCTGATCGGTTGGTTCTCAGAACCCAACAGAACCAGAATCAGAGATGTTGTCCTCCAGAACCTTTGAACGGTTCCCAGCAGAACCAGGAGGTTAGAGTTCGGTTTGGGTTCAGAACCTCAGTAACCAATCAGACGCTCCCATCCTGAGCTCTGACCGACAGCTGCTGTCCAATTGGCTACCTGGCCTCCCTGCTACACACAGTAACACATCAACGGGTCTCCAATCACACCATGATCAGATCTGCTGCTCATTGGCTGCAGAACCAGAACCACTGCTTCAGATTACTGGTTTTACTGTAATGTTCCGATCCAGCTTCGACCAGCTGATGCAGACTGACCCCTGACCTCCAGCCCAGCATGCACTGCAGTGCTGACCTCCTTATCAACACAGGTTGAGGGTTAAACTCTGGCCCAAACCTAGAAGCTCTGCAACAAACCGGGCTTCATGGAAAACTGGGTCACTGAACTGAGAGCCTCCAGACCAGACCGCAGAGGCTCTGGACTGCCTGATGACCTCTGAACCCTGACCTATGCCTCCAGAGCCACATCAAGCCGGTTCCAAAGTGGGCCTTCTCCCAGCTGCAGAACATTTCCAGGACCAGACAAACTCATCCAGGCTTTGATTCCTGCAGCAGGTCT
Source organism: Poeciliopsis prolifica (assembly GCF_027474105.1). Classification (NCBI taxonomy): domain Eukaryota; kingdom Metazoa; phylum Chordata; class Actinopteri; order Cyprinodontiformes; family Poeciliidae; genus Poeciliopsis; species Poeciliopsis prolifica. The sequence continues at coordinate 1,585,859 of NW_026562457.1, read as the reverse complement.
GACTGACAAACCAGCGGTCCAGAACCTGCTGCTGGAGTTCTGACTAGAACCAGGAGGATGGAGACAAAATCCACTTCTACATGATCTACTTCTACAGCACCCAGTTCTACATTCCTTCACTGAGGCTTTCAACTACACCTGGCTGCAGCAACAGGAAGGGGCGGGGCGGGCCGCTGTCAGTCTCAGACCTGATATGGAAACTGGACCATTGCACTCCGGAAGTGAAGGGGGCGCTATTTCCTATATTATTCACAGTTTCCGTTTTTATTTTCCTTTGAAATCTGTGATATATTTTCACCTTTAGGAAGGATTTTCACTCTCAGTTTGTGTTTGATCTTTTCTCTTTTATTTACAGTTTTAACAGATTCTGTAGCTTCCTGTGTTCTTCTAAATCTGCTCCTCATCTTTTCGGGCCTGATGCTGCCTCTAGTGGCGTGGGGTGGTAACATGACTAATATCACTACATTACTAGAATAGCACAAAGTCTTTATAATTTACCATTAATTTCAGCATAACTGGAACCATAAAAGATCAATTATAAAACATTTTTCATTTCCTTAAGGATGTAGAGCTGATTAAATGACATAAACAATATCTTTATACATTATAGATAATATCTATATATCTCCATAAATTATAGAAGGAACAAAAGAAATAATGAGACATGAAAAACAACATGATCAACTAGAATAAAAATATTATTTGCAATGTATACATAATAAATTTAAGTGAGCAAAAGTCAATAATAAACAAATGAATCAGGTTCAGAAGAATAACAACCAGGTTGTTAAACAGATACAAGCTAAAATTCACATTTTTGTTTTTATGGTGCCATGTATATTATTCTGAGAAACGTTTAGTTGGTAGAGTCGAAAATATAGGAAAAAATAAGATGAACCTATTTAGTTTATCAACATAAAAATTTTCCTCTAAAACAATAAATCCTATTCATAGAATCACATCATCAATAATTTATGAATAGAGTAAAACTCTCAGCAAGCTGCAGGTAAATGTTAACATTTAGCTGGTAAAGAATAATTATTGCCCTGTCAATAAATGATTTCTAATAGATTGTTATTACCAGAGGAAAACAGAAACAGCTTCATGAGGTCAGAGGTCAAACTGATGAAGAAAGAGGATGGATGCTCTCTGCTAAAATATTCCTGCATCTTCCATCATCTTCCAGCAAACAGTTGAGATAAAGTTGGTTCTGGTTTCACCACCATTTACCTGCTGTTTTACCTGCCAGTGAAAGTTTCATTAAAAGTTTGTTAATCTGCAGCTCATGAGACGGAACCAGCCGAGGAGATGAAAAGTTCAAACTCAACATTGTCTGGTACAGAAGCTCTAGTTGGGTAACCCAGAGATCACTGAGTCTTCTTAAAGACTGAGTCTCTGAGAACAGAGCTTAAAGATATCTTCAGTGTTTTCAGCAAAGTTGAGTGGATTGTCCAGGAACAACCTGAGATTTCAAATTGGCCTCAGTTTCAACCAGTTGGCCATCGAGAGAAAGTGGAATCACTATCAGGTTTTGTTTATCCCATTTCATTATCTCTATTGCCTAAAGAGAATGAAAAATTAATAAACTATAAAGACTTTGTGCTATTCTAGTAATGTAGTGATATTAGTCGTGTTACCACCCCACGCCACTAGAGGCAGCCTCAGGCCCGAAAAGATGAGGAGCAGATTTAGAAGAACACAGGAAGTGACAGAATCTGTTAAAACTGTAAATAAAAGAGAAAAGATCAAACACAAACTGAGATTTCAAAGGAAAATAAAAACGGGAAACTGTGGATAATGGCTGCACAGTGGCGCAATGTCTTGCACTGTTGCCTTGCAGCAAGAAGGTCCTGGGTTCGATTCCCGGCCCGGGGTCTTTCTGCACGGAGTCTGCATGTTCTCCCTGTGCATGCTGGGTTCTCTCTGGGTTCTCTGACTTCCTCCCACCGTCCACAAACATGACAGTCAGTCTGCTGCTGGATCAACCTGCTGGACCCATCAGGTTCTGGTTCTGGTTCTGCATGAGAACCAGAACCAGACATGGAAAAGCAGCATTAGATATGGAATAAACTTCCAGAGAACTGAGAAGCAGCCGAAACCCTGAGCTCCTTTAAATCCAGACTGAAAGCAGCTGGTTGGAGCTGATCTGATCAATAACTGGAACGTCAATCAATAATGTGATCATTATTGGTGCTGATCGGTTTTGATCAACTGGACCTGATCAGAACCATCAGATCATCAAATCTGAACATGTTCCTGATCTGGATTTGGACCTCCCGACCCGGTTCGTCCTGGTCCCAATCAGGACCGGCATATGGGTCGGCTTCAACTCCTCTCGCCGGCCTCAGGCCCGGCCCGGCCCAAAAGAACCTGCAGGGGCTGCACATGCTGAGTGCTCCACAGACAGGAACCGGCTCTTGTACTAGAGGTTTCTGGTCCAAAGCATGCAGCGGCATCATTACCACTCTGGAACCATTAAGAGATTGAGCCATGAACCAGAACCGAACCGGAACCAGAACCGAACCGGAACCAGAACTGAAACCTGAACAGATTCAGTTTGTTACCAAAAGAATTAGAAATCTGTTCATAAAGAATAGATCTATGTTGGTCCTGATGAACCAGACCGGACCGGACCGGACCGGACCGCTGATCGGAAATGTAGGTGGAGCTCCTCCTCCTCTGATGAAGATCATTGATTATCGATTATTGACAAATCGGTTCTGAACTTCAGAACCAGTTGCTTCGAATCGGTCTGGATGTGACGTCATCAGCTAATCTTGATTACGGATTGGTCAGCTTGTTCCGGACGATCCGTGAGTTCCGGTTGATTCAAACTGATTCGGTTCTTGAGAACTAATCGGATCATCGATTCGGACTGAATCGATCAGGTTTTTCTGATTGAACAGAAGCAACCGGATCAATGAGCAGAGATCCCCGATCCGGTCCGGTTCGGTCCGGCTGCGGCGCAGAGGACCAGAACCAAAAACATAGAGCAGAAAACGGCTCGGTTCGGTATCGGTTTTGATCCCGCAGAGCCGGAGTTCCGACCCGTCCCGGGGTTCGGCCCGCTGAGCTGAAGCTTCTCCCCCTTTGTTCTCCCTAATGGAGCCGCGGCCCCCTCCCCCACAACAACACGCTCAGCCTGAAACCCCGAACCCGGTACCGAACCCCGGCCGGTTCGGAGGCCACAGAGGGAGGGGGGCAGCATCACCCCTCCACCCCCCCCCTCAGGAAAACAGGAGGAAATTTCCACGCAGCAGAAACGCAGTGAGGCGTTTTCCCGCAACCCCCCCAGCTCCCCTCAGCACTCCGGTACCGGTCCCGGTCCACTCCCCTGAAAACCGGCCATCTCCCCACAC
>NW_026562457.1:1562500-1575000 GCF_027474105.1 Poeciliopsis prolifica | reverse complement strand
TAAAGGAGCTAATAGAGAAAAAGTATCTTACAGGGCTAAAGGAGCTAATGGAGATAACAGAGCTAAAGGAGCTAATGGGGCTAAAAGAGCTAACAGAGCTAACAGATCTATAGGAGCTAACAGAGCTAAATGAGCTACTGGAGCTAACAGATCTAATGGAGCTAACAGAGCTAAAGGTGCTATCGGAGCTACCTGAGCTAAATGAGCTAACAGAGCTAACGAAGTTAACAGAGCTAAGAGAGCTAAAGGAGCTAACGGAGCTAAAGGATATAGTAGAGCTAATGGAGTTAATGAGCTAAAGGATCTAACAGGGCTAAAAGAGTTAACAGAGCTAACAGATCTATAGGAGCTAACAGAGCTAACGGAGCTAACAGAGCTAAATGGGCTAATGGAGCTAACAAGGTTAAAGGAGCTAACAGAGCTAAAGGAGCTAAAAGGGCTAAAGGAGCTAACAGAGCTAAATTAGCTAAAAGGGCTAAAGGAGCTAACAGAGCTAAAGGAGCTAACGGAGCTAAATGGGCTAATGGAGCTAACAAGGTTAAAGGAGCTAACAGAGCTAAAGGAGCTATTGGAGCTAACAGAGGTTTATTTGATTAAAAGGGAATAAAGAACAAAGTTTTACAAAATGCCAAGTAATAATCAAGCTAAAGAGGGAAAAGAAACAAGAGGAGCTGACAGAAATGGACCAACAAGAGTTCAAAGGTTGCAGAAGGGCAATTGTTGCTGGGCAACAAGGCAATTGCAACTCTGAAGCAGGAGCCAGGTTGGAGAAGCGGTTCAGAACCCAATGAACCCAATTCTGAGGTGGATCATCTGGCTTCAGTGACTCATCAGGATTCATGTTCCATAAAACAACCTGGTTATGAGAACCGCTGCTGGTAGAACCGGGTCGGGTTCTGCTGGAAGGTGAGCTGTCAGCAGGAAACAGGGAGACGTGGTGAGGTGGCAGCGAGCGGCAGCCAGACGAGCCCAGAATAACTCGGGCCGGTTCAGGTTCAGGTTTAGACTAGGCCACCCTGTAATCAGCTGCCGCCGCCGCCGCCGCTCTCTCATTTCCCTCATAGAAACCAGGCGAGGGTCTCCGCCCGCAGGGGTTCCTCTGTCCTTAGCCCCCATCTTCCTCTTTCCCTGTTTCCTTCCCTGTTTGAGCAGTTTCTGAGTTTTTCTGGAGATTCAGATCAGATTTCAGTTGGGAGGTTCAGTTGTCACAGTGGGGGGTTTCCTGTTCCCCCCTCAGTTTGCTGCTGTGCTGATCTTGCTAAGTTGCTGCGCTGCAGGCAGCGGCAGCCTGACCTGTCGCTGCCTGCAGCGCAGCAGTTTCCATCCAGCACATCTGGAGCAGCTGGCGGTTAAATCTGGAGCGAGTTTATGAGGGCGAAGCCGCAGAGCCGCCGCTCCGCCTACAGTTGCTCTGATATCCACACATCTGCTTCTGTCTGTGTGTGTTTATGTGACTCCGCTGCTGAGACGGGAGGCCGTTTGTCTCTGCTGCAACAGAAACTAGGAACCGGCTCTGGGTTGATGACTTGCTATCTGTCTCAGAGGTCAGACCTAGCGCCCCCTAGTGAACCCTAGCGCCATCTGGCGCCCCATACTGCCCCCTAGTGCTGCGTTGAGCCCCGCTAGCGCCCCCAAGCGCTGGCCCTCTAGCGCCCCCGGGGGCTGGTGCTGCGCTGCATGACCTCAGGTCAGACCGCCCTCCTTGCGATGGCCGTCAGGCGTGGTGCAGAGCCGGTTGCTGTGGTTACTGCTGTGACCTGATTGTTAGAAAAAAACAATAAGAGGAAACTTCAAAGAGGGCTGCTCAGTTGCCTAGCAACAAGGCAGGCCTGTTCCCCCTCCATGCTTCCCTGGTTTCATCACTCTGTCTCTTCATCACTCCATCCCTCAGCTCCATCTCTCCTCCTTCTCTTGCATCACTCTGCTTTCATCCCTCCATCAGAACCTTTCAGGACCAAGTGGACCGACCCATGAAGCAGACCTTCCTCCACTGATTGGTTCTGGTTCTGGTTCCAGATTAGAACGTCCTCATATTCCTGACCAGCAGCTGAACTAGAGCCTCAGGGAGGGGCCTGACCTCTGACCCCTGCTCTGTTAGCCACTGAGTTAGTGGCTCTGATTAATTACCTGGATTTGATTAATTACCTGATTAAAGAAGACATGACGTCATATTTGTTTCATCTTTTCCTCATGAATCAAACTTTATTCAGAAATGTAATCTCTGAGTCTGGAGGGATCAGATTCCCCAAAATATTTCATGATTTACATCTCTGTCTTTTTCACCCGCAAAACTCGGGTTCTTCTCCGTTTCAGCTTCTTTGCTTCCAACTGGTGGCCATCTGAGGAACTGCGTGACTCACCTGCAGAAACCAGGACCAATGGTTCCACACACACCTGTCTGGTAACCAGAGTTTCTTGTTGACTTGCATCAGTTGTGAGGTCAATCAGCTGCTCAGATCATTTATGTTGCTTTGTTTCCACTTTTACATCCAGCAAACATTTTGTTGACATTATGAATGGTTTGGTGCTCTCATGTGTTGTTTGTTTTTTGATTGGATGATTGTGTCTCATCACGTGACCTGTCTAATTTTACACACTTGTGTCAAACAAAGGAGGAACATGAAGCCAAACTGTCCTGCTGTCACGTTGAACGCTGAGCCCAAAAGATCCACTTAACACGTGGAATTTAAGAAGACATCATTTTCTAAAGTTTATACTTTCTAACTTAGTTTAAACTGATCATGGTTTCTTTATTATGCCCAACAGTGAGGCCTATTTAAAGTAAAACACCTGAGAATCATGCAGCAGATAGATACAACTGGACCATTTCCCTGACAGTACAGCAACAGGTTTCACAAAATGACAGTGATTTTTCAGTCGGCTGATTAACTCAGGAAGGAAACATATTGCATCACTTCCTGTTCTCGTATTTGTAGAGCCACTTGAGGTTATCGTGACTTTATACAGTTTTAAAATATATTGTTGTTGCTACATTTGCCCTTAGCCAGCATAGCTCTTATCCAGCATAGCCCTTAGCCAGCATAGCTCTTAGCTAGCATAGCCCTTAGCCAGCATAGCCTTTAGCCAGCATAGCCCTTAGCCAGCATAGCCCTTAGCCAGCATAGCCTTTAGCCAGCATAGCCCTTAGCCAGCATAGCCCTTAGCCAGCATAGCCTTTAGCCAGCATAGCCTTTAGCCAGCATAGCCCTTAGCCAGCATAGCTCTTAGCTAGCATAGCCCTTAGCCAGCATAGCCTTTAGCCAGCATAGCCCTTAGCCAGCATAGCCCTTAGCCAGCATAGCCGTTAGCCAGCATAGCCTTTAGCCAGCATAGCCCTTAGCCAGCATAGCTCTTAGCTAGCATAGCTCTTAGCCAGCATAGCCCTTAGCCAGCATAGCTCTTAGCTAGCATAGCCCTTAGCCAGCATAGCCCTTAGCCAGCATAGCCTTTAGCCAGCATAGCCCTTAGCCAGCATAGCCCTTAGCCAGCATAGCCTTAGCCAGCATAGCCCTTAACCAGCATAGCCTTTAGCCATCATAGCCCTTAGCCAGCATAGCCCTTAGCCAGGATAGCCTTTAGCCAGCATAGCTCTTAGCCAGCACAGCCTTTAGCCAGCATAGCCCTTAGTCAGCATAGCCTTTAGCCAGCATAGCCCTTAGCCATAGCCCTTAGCCAGCATAGCATTTAGCCAGCATAGCTCTTAGACAGCATAGCCCTTAGTCAGCATAGCCTTTAGCCAGCATAGCCCTTAGCCAGCATAGCCCTTAGCCAGCATAGCCCTTAGCCAGCATAGCCTTTAGCCAGCATAGCCCTTAGCCAGCATAGCCCTTAGCCAGCATAGCCTTTAGCCAGCATAGCTCTTAGACAGCATAGCCCTTAGTCAGCATAGCCTTTAGCCAGCATAGCCCTTAGCCAGCATAGCCCTTAGCCAGCATAGCCTTTAGCCAGCATAGCTCTTAGACAGCATAGCCCTTAGTCAGCATAGCCTTTAGCCAGCATAGCCCTTAGCCAGCATAGCCCTTAGCCAGCATAGCCTTTAGCCAGCATAGCTCTTAGACAGCATAGCCCTTAGCCAGCATAGCTCTTAGCTAGCATAGCCCTTAGCCAGCATAGCCTTTAGCCAGCATAGCCCTTAGCCAGCATAGCCCTTAGCCAGCATAGCCTTTAGCCAGCATAGCCCTTAGCCAGCATAGCCCTTAGCCAGCATAGCCCTTAGCCAGCATAGCCTTTAGCCAGCATAGCCCTTAGTCAGCATAGCCTTTAGCCAGCATAGCCCTTAGCCAGCATAGCCCTTAGCCAGCATAGCCTTTAGCCAGCATAGCTCTTAGACAGCATAGCCCTTAGCCAGCATAGCTCTTAGCTAGCATGGCCCTTAGCCAGCATAGCCTTTAGCCAGCATAGCCCTTAGCCAGCATAGCCCTTAGCCAGCATAGCCTTTAGCCAGCATAGCCCTTAGCCAGCATAGCCCTTAGCCAGCATAGCCTTTAGCCAGCATAGCCTTTAGCCAGCATAGCCCTTAGCCAGCATAGCTCTTAGCTAGCATAGCCCTTAGCCAGCATAGCCTTTAGCCAGCATAGCCCTTAGCCAGCATAGCCGTTAGCCAGCATAGCCTTTAGCCAGCATAGCTCTTAGCCAGCATAGCTCTTAGCTAGCATAGCTCTTAGCCAGCATAGCCCTTAGCCAGCATAGCTCTTAGCTAGCATAGCCCTTAGCCAGCATAGCCCTTAGCCAGCATAGCCTTTAGCCAGCATAGCCCTTAGCCAGCATAGCCCTTAGCCAGCATAGCCCTTAACCAGCATAGCCTTTAGCCATCATAGCCCTTAGCCAGCATAGCCCTTAGCCAGGATAGCCTTTAGCCAGCATAGCTCTTAGCCAGCACAGCCTTTAGCCAGCATAGCCCTTAGTCAGCATAGCCTTTAGCCAGCATAGCCCTTAGCCAGCATAGCCCTTAGCCAGCATAGCCTTTAGCCAGCATAGCTCTTAGACAGCATAGCCCTTAGTCAGCATAGCCTTTAGCCAGCATAGCCCTTAGCCAGCATAGCCCTTAGCCAGCATAGCCTTTAGCCAGCATAGCTCTTAGACAGCATAGCCCTTAGCCAGCATAGCCCTTAGCCAGCACAGCCTTTAGCCAGCATAGTCTTTAGCCAGCATAGCCTTTAGCCAGCATAGCCCTTAGTCAGCATAGCCTTTAGCCAGCATAGCCCTTAGCCAGCATAGCCCTTAGCCAGCATAGCCTTTAGCCAGCATAGCTCTTAGACAGCATAGCCCTTAGCCAGCATAGCCCTTAGCCAGCATAGCCTTTAGCCAGCATAGCCCTTAGCCAGCATAGCTCTTAGCTAGCATAGCTCTTAGCCAGCATAGCCCTTAGCCAGCATAGCCCTTAGCTAGCATAGCCCTTAGCCAGCATAGCCCTTAGCCAGCATAGCCTTTAGCCAGCATAGCCCTTAGCCAGCATAGCCCTTAGCCAGCATAGCCTTTAGCCAGCATAGCCCTTAGCCAGCATAGCCTTTAGCCAGCATAGCTCTTAGCCAGCATAGCCTTTAGCCAGCATAGCCTTTAGCCAGCATAGCTCTTAGCCAGCATAGCCTTTAGCAGCATAGCCCTTAGTCAGCATAGCCTTTAGCCAGCATAGCCCTTAGCCAGCATAGCCCTTAGCCAGCATAGCCTTTAGCCAGCATAGCTCTTAGACAGCATAGCCCTTAGCCAGCATAGCCTTTACCCAGCATAGCCCTTAGCCAGCATAGCCCTTAGCCAGCATAGCCCTTAGCCAGCATAGCCTTTAGCCAGCATAGCCCTTAGCCAGCATAGCCTTTAGCCAGCATAGCCCTTAGCCAGCATAGCCTATAGCCAGCATAGCCTTTAGACAGCATAGCCCTTAGCCAGCATAGCCCTTAGCCAGCATAGCCCTTAGCCAGCATAGAATTTAGCCAGCATAGCCCTTAGCCAGCATAGCCCTTAGCCAGGATAGCCTTTAGCCAGCATAGCTCTTAGCCAGCATAGCCTTTAGCCAGCATAGCCTTTAGCCAGCATAGCCTTTAGCCAGCATAGCCTTTAGCCAGCATAGCTCTTAGCCAGCATAGCCTTTAGCCAGCATAGCCCTTAGTCAGCATAGCCTTTAGCCAGCATAGCCCTTAGCCAGCATAGCCCTTAGCCAGCATAGCCTTTAGCCAGCATAGCTCTTAGACAGCATAGCCCTTAGCCAGCATAGCCTTTAGCCAGCATAGCCTTTAGCCAGCATAGCCTTTAGCCAGCATAGCCCTTAGTCAGCATAGCCTTTAGCCAGCATAGCTCTTAGCCAGCATAGCCCTTAGCCAGCATAGCCTTTACCCAGCATAGCCCTTAGCCAGCATAGCCTTTAGCCAGCATAGCTCTTAGCCAGCATAGCCTTTAGCCAGCATAGCCCTTAGTCAGCATAGCCTTTAGCCAGCATAGCCCTTAGCCAGCATAGCCCTTAGCCAGCATAGCCTTTAGCCAGCATAGCTCTTAGACAGCATAGCCCTTAGCCAGCATAGCCTTTAGCCAGCATAGCCTTTAGCCAGCATAGCCTTTAGCCAGCATAGCCCTTAGTCAGCATAGCCTTTAGCCAGCATAGCTCTTAGCCAGCATAGCCCTTAGCCAGCATAGCCTTTACCCAGCATAGCCCTTAGCCAGCATAGCCCTTAGCCAGCATAGCCTTTAGCCAGCATAGCCCTTAGCCAGCATAGCCTATAGCCAGCATAGGCTTTAGCCAGCATAGCCCTTAGCCAGCATAGCCCTTAGCCAGCATAGTCTTTAGCCAGCATAGCCCTTAGCCAGCATAGCCCTTAGCCAGCATAGCCCTTAGCCAGCATAGCCTTTAGCCAGCATAGCCCTTAGCCAGCATAGCCTTTAGCCAGCATAGCCCTTAGCCAGGATAGCCTATAGCCAGCATAGCCTTTAGCCAGCATAGCCCTTAGCCAGCATAGCCCTTAGCCAGCATAGTCTTTAGCCAGCATAGCCCTTAGCCAGCATAGCCCTTAGCCAGCATAGTCTTTAGCTAGCATAGCCCTTAGCCAGCATAGTCTTTAGCCAGCATAGCCCTTAGCCAGCATAGTCTTTAGCTAGCATAGCCCTTAGCCAGCATAGTCTTTAGCCAGCATAGTCTTTAGCCAGCATAGCCCTTAGCCAGCATAGCCTTTACCCAGCATAGCCCTTAGCCAGCATAGCCTTTAGCCAGCATAGCCCTTAGCCAGCATAGCCTATAGCCAGCATAGTCTTTAGCCAGCATAGCCCTTAGCCAGCATAGTCTTTAGCCAGCATAGCCCTTAGCCAGCATAGCCCTTAGCCAGCATAGTCTTTAGCCAGCATAGCCTTTAGCCAGCATAGCCCTTAGCCAGCATAGCCCTTAGCCAGCATAGCCTTTAGCCAGCATAGCCCTTAGCCAGCATAGCCCTTAGCCAGCATAGCCCTTAGCTAGCATAGCTCTTAGCCAGCATAGCCCTTAGCCAGCATAGCGCCCTTATGGCTAAGCTGCACAACCACAGGACAAGCTGTCTGATCTGACACAGATCTATAGAAATACACACCACAGAAGCTGTTGCCGTGTTTATTGAAGCTGAAGCCATATCGGAAAAGTTTGTGAATTATGAGCCAGAAACTTTGTGTATAAAATCTGCAGATAATCTTCAGACAAATAGATTCAATTTAGTTGAGTTAAACTTGACATATTTCAGTTAAATCATGAAAAAATTGAAGCTCTTTGGTTAATTTTAAAACAATAGTGTATCAGTTGAGAAGATTCCAGTAACTGAACAAATCACAGTGATGGTCGGGTATCTGCTGACCACTCCAGCTGTTTGGATTGATTCCAGATGGGTAACTGGTCCAGTTCAACCAGTTCAACCAGTTCACCTCTCCATCCGCCCCCAGGCCGCCGGAGGATCTCTGGGTCCTTTCGGCTTCTGGATGCGACAGTTAAAACCTGAGAAACCAGAACAAAACACGCTACTTTTACTAGAAACCCAAAGGAGCCGTCTAATTCCTGGACACAAAAACATTTCATGTTTTCTCCTGACTGTGCGACGTGAGGCACACACTAAAAGCAGACTGTGGACAAACAGACCAGGGAGGAGGACAGACTGTCCAGCTGATGGCGCCTCAGAGCTCCAACATCGCGACAAACCCAGCAAAAATGTTCTTTAAAGGATCTGGGTTCAATCATTGGTTCTGGTTCTGTGCCTGATTCAGTTTATATAAATATAAATAAGTTAATGAGAAACCATTTCTAATGTGACGGAGACAGAGAAGAAAGGAGGGAGGCGGAGAAAAGAGGAGAGGACAGAAGATAACACCATGCTCTGCTTGTACACCTGCGGAAAAACAGAGAAACCATGGCAACAAACATCAGCTTAACGACAACAATGTCACTGAGAAGCACAGGGTGCCGATCAACACGCTTCATTGCAACTACAGCCGAGCAGCGTGAATCTGAAAACACAAGAATCTGAGTGGAAAGTTTGTCCGTGTGCGCTGAGCAGCAGGTGAACTGACCGATGGCTCCAGGTGTGAAGAAGCTGCTGACGTCTGAGGCAGGAGAGGAAACGTCTTCATAGTCGTTATCTGCTTCTGCTGGGAAACACCAGTGACACCGTCAGGCCTTCAGTCACACCGTCAGGCCTTCAGTCACACCGTCAGGCCTTCAGTCACACCGTCAGGCCTTCAGTCTGCAGACGCCCGGCGCCGCTGCAGGGACTGACCTGGCACCAGGTGAGGGTCTTCCCTCTGGTTGGTCGGGGCGGCGATGTCGTAAATGGGCGAGGCTGAGGTCAGCGGTTTGACCTTGGGCTTCACAGTGCTGTAGATGGGAGCTGCAGAAGCTGGGCTGAGGTCGTTGTCATAGTGATGGGATGGCGGCAGGGTTCTGGAAGGAGGAAGCAGCAGATTAAAGATGGAGGAAACGTTTCCATGCCCCCCGGTACCAACTGCAGGACTGGAAGCCGTAGCACTCCCTTTGCAAAAAAAACATCAACTTCTGGAACTCCTTCCTCACTTTTATTCATGTTTCAGCAATTATTACATTAGCTTAGCATAAATGTTCCTCTGACCTTCTGCTTCCAGGTTGATGTAGCTGCTCAAGCTACGTTAGCTTAAGGAGCTAACGTAGCTTGAATTAGACTGGCAGCCAAACAGAAAAAATGGAATGGAAAAATAACATTTCAATTATTTAAACTGAAATTTCATAATAACGACTAGGTTAGATAAAAAAATCTGTTGGATTAAATCTCTCATTTTTGACCTTTTTTTCATCTCAGTTCTGCCTCAGCGCCCCTGGTGGCCCCCTAGATCACTGCAGCCCCCCATGTTGAAAATCTGGGCCTGCTTTGGTTTCATTGGTCCAAAGAAAATTGTCCTGACAACAAGGATCTGGATGCCGCTGGTTTACCAGGACTGAACTTTAACCTTTCGCTCCCTGCAGTCTGCATGGAGACACTTCCATCCATTGACTCCAACCGGGCCAGAACCTCAGGCCTGGTCCTGCAGGGACCGTCAAACAATACGAAGACTGCAGGTCCATGGAACCGTCTGAGGTTCTGGGTACTGGACCGGACGTCTCTACCTGGTTCCTGGGTTGGACCTGGGCGTGACCACAGAGGAGTAGGACGGTTCTGATGTGGTCCGGTGTGGCTGCTTGGCCTTGTTGACCACAGCGTAGGTATCGTTCATGGCAGATGAGCTGTGGACAGACAGAAGATGGGTCAGAGACATCTGACGCCTCAGAGCTCCAACATCGGGACATAAACCCAGCAAAAATGTTCTTTAAAGAATCTGGGTTCAATTATTGGTTCTGGTTCTGAAACTCACTTCAGTACCATAAACATAAACTCCAGAATATATTCAACTTGGATTCACCAGGTAGTAACCAGTAACCAGTACCATTAACTAGTAACCAATACCAGTAACCGTACCATTAACCAGTACCATTAACCAGTAATCTGTACCATTAACCAGTAACCAGTACCGCTAACCAGTACCATTAACTGGTAACCGGATGTCTCTACCGGACGTCTCTACCGGACGTCTCTACAAGTACCAGTAACCAGTACCATTAACTAGTAACTGGTACCAGTAACCAGTACCATTAACCAGTAACTGGTACCAGTAACCAGTACCATTAACTAGTAACTGGTACCAGTAACCAGTACCATTAACCAGTAACTAGTACCAGTAGCCAGTACCATTAACCAGTACCATTAACTAGTAACCAATACCAGTAACCGTACCATTAACCAGTACCATTAACCATTAACCAGTAAGCAGTATCATTAACCAGTACCTGTAACCAGTACCATTAACCAGTAACCATTAACCAGTACCATTAACCATTAACCAGTAACCATTAACCAGTAACCATTAACCTTTAACCAGTAACCATTAACCAGTAACCATTAACCAGTAACCATTAACCATTAACCAGTAACCATTAACCAGTACCATTAACCAGTAACCAGTACCATTAACCAGTAACCATTAACCATTAACCAGTACCAGTACCCAGTACCATTAACCATTAACCAGTAACCATTAACCAGTACCAGTAACCATTAACCAGTAACCATTAACCAGTAACCATTAACCTTTAACCAGTAACCATTAACCAGTAACCATTAACCAGTAACCATTAACCATTAACCAGTAACCATTAACCAGTACCATTAACCAGTAACCAGTACCATTAACCAGTAACCATTAACCATTAACCAGTACCTGTAACCAGTACCATTAACCATTAACCAGTAACCATTAACCAGTAACCAGTACCATTAACCAGTACCAGTAAATATTAACCAGTAACCATTAACCTTTAACCAGTAACCATTAACCAGTAACCAGTACCATTAACCATTAACCAGTAACCAGTACCATTAACCAGTACCAGTAACCATTAACCAGTAACCATTAACCAGTAACCAGTACCATTAACCAGTAACCATTAACCATTAACCAGTAACCATTAACCAGTAACCAGTACCATTAACCAGTACCTGTAACCAGTACCATTAACCATTAACCAGTAACCATTAACCAGTAACCATTAACCATTAACCATTAACCATTAACCATTAACCAGTAACCATTAACCAGTAACCAGTACCATTAACCATTAACCAGTAACCATTAACCAGTAACCATTAACCATTAACCATTAACCATTAACCAGTAACCAGTAACCATTAACCATTAACCAGTAACCATTAACCAGTAACCAGTACCATTAACCAGTACCTGTAACCAGTACCAGTAACCAGTACCAGTAAATATTAACCAGTAACCATTAACCATTAACCATTAACCATTAACCAGTAACCAGTAACCATTAACCAGTAACCATTAACCAGTAACCAGTAACCATTAACCAGTAACCAGTACCATTAACCAGTAACCAGTACCATTAACCATTAACCAGTAACCATTAACCAGTAACCAGTACCATTAACCATTAACCAGTACCATTAACCTTTAACCAGTACCATTAACCTTTAACCAGTAACCATTAACCAGTAACCAGTACCATTAACCATTAACCAGTACCATTAACCTTTAACCAGTAACCATTAACCAGTAACCAGTACCATTAACCAGTAACTAACCCGACCAATAACCCTGCACTATTAATAATAAACCCATCATGGAGGATCTGATGATCCGTCTTCTGCTCAGAGAATCTCAACCAGCAAACAGGAAACTCATCTGTTCTCCACTTCCTGTGTGGTCGTCATGGTGACGCTGTACTTCCTCATGAGGAAGTACACACACCTAACACACACACACACACACACACACACACACACCTAACACACACACACACACACACACCTAACACACACACACACACACACACACACCTAACACACACACACACCTAACACACACACACACACACACACACAAACTGGTTTCTACCTGTTGACGGATGAAGAAGTAGCTGCTGAGGTTTTTTTCTCTCTTTTTTTCACCTGGAGACAGAAAAGGATTTGAATCAGTGCAGGGTCCTGGAAGGTCCTGGAAGGTCCTGGAAGGTCCTGGAAAACTGTGTCATTGAAAAAACATTTGTTCCAGAAACAAAAACATGACTCTCATCCAGACGTTTTCTGATTAGCATCTGGAGGAAGAACAAGACTTTCATGTGAAACGCCTGAAAACACGGAGAGGTCGGCCCCTGATTGGCTCCTCTGCAGACCAATGAAAGCGCAGCTGCTGCCAGGTGGCCTAGTCAAAGTCGGAGTGAAGTGCTGTGGTGGGACCTCTGAGTAGATGAAGTCAGACTGAAGGAAACTCCACCGTCTCCATCTGGGTCAGAGCTTCATGCTGAAGAAGCAGCAGGCAGATGGGTCAGGGGGTCAAGAGGTCATGAGGCGGTGGCTCTCAGTAAGGTCAGCCTCCAGCTGACGGTCGCCTCGTCAACAACGTTTGAATAAAGCAGTTATTACCTTTGGCCTATCAGAGCGAACGGTGCGCAGGCCCCGCACCGACTCTTTCAGTTT
>NW_026562457.1:1495000-1555000 GCF_027474105.1 Poeciliopsis prolifica | reverse complement strand
TGTGTTAGTGTGTGTTAGTGTGTGTGTTAGTGTGTGTGTCTGTGTGTGTGAGTGTGTGTGTGTAGTGTGTGTGTGTGTGTGCGTGTGTGTGTGTTAGTGTGTGTCTGTGTGTGTGTGTGTTAGTGTGTGTCTGTGTGTTTGTGTTAGTGTGTGTGTGTGTGTGTGTGTGTGTGTGTGTAGTGTGTGTGTGTGTGTGTTAGTGTGTGTGTGTGTGTGTGTGTGTGTGTGCGTGTGTGTGTGTTAGTGTGTGTCTGTGTGTTTGTGTTAGTGTTGTGTGTGTGTTAGTGTGTGTGTGTGTGTTAGTGTGTGTGTGTGTGTGTTAGTGTGTGTGTGTGTGTGTGTGTTATGTGGCGTTAAGCAGTCTGATGGCCCGGGGGAAGAAACTGGTCAGTAGTCTGGTTGTTCTGCACAAGATGCTGCAGAACCTTCTTCCAGACGCCAGGGGGGGAAACAGTCCATGGTTGGGGTGGGTGGGGTCGGAGAGGATCTGGTGAGCGCGGGATAGGCAGCGCCTCTCTGCGATGTCCTTGATGCAGGGGAGCAGAGCCCCCGTGATCTTCCCCTGTCCTCACCACCCTCTGTAGAGACTTCCAGTCAGAGGCCCTGCAGCTCCCAGACCAGATGGAGATGTAGCTGGTCAGTTGGGCTCTCGATGGTCCCTCTGTAGAAGGTCTGAAGGATGGGGGGCGGAGGGATGCTCTCTTCATCCCACGCAGGAAGTGCATGCGCTGCTGGCCCTTCTTCACCAGTGAGGAGATGTGGGAGACCAGCTGAGGTTCTCGTTGATGTGCACCCCAGGAACTTGGTGCTGCTGACGACCTCCACTGCTGAGTCGTTGATGAGGAGTGGTGTGTGGGTGGGTCTGGATTTCCTGAAGTCTGCAGTTCTGCTCCTTGAGTTCAGATGAAGGTGATGATGAAGCTTTTTCTGTGTGGCTCTTATACGACATGCGCTTAATATCATCAGGTCCGGGAATCGAACCCGCGACGGCCGCATGGAGGACTCGAGGCCTCCAAACGTGTCGCGCTTCCCCTACGCCACCACATCACGTCTGAGATTAAGCTTTTAGTCGCAGTCTAGTTCTGGTTCGTTTTTCAGGTTTGATCTGAAACAGGTTCATCTGGAAACTGTGACTGCAACAAACCAGCCGGCAGTGCCCTTTGACCCCTGGAGCAAAGCGGTAGTCATAAACCCTGCTGAACACATCAGTTTCATCTTCCTTCTGATTGGTCCCGTGGCTTTGGGTCGGGGTCAGAGGTCAAACTGCTCCTCTGACAGGAAGTCAATGCACCACTTTGACCTGTCCTGGAGACCAGACTACTTCCTGGAGACTAGTTATGTTGGAGCTGGGGACCAGACTACTTCCTGGAGGTCAACTCTCTCTGCTGGTATGCTGACCTTGATTTTGTGTTGCCAGATCATCCTCCAGAAGTCGGTCAGAGTGGAACTGAGGGGCGCCTGGGAGGCGATGTATCTGCAGTTACCCGACGCCCCCTACAGGACAAACAGTGCTGTTACTACCAGAGCTTTCTCACAGCAGCAGGACACACCTGAGTGGTGAGCTGCATCACCTGGACGAAGCTGGCGTTGATGTAGTCGGAATCAGAACCTGAAATCTGCAGAGACAGAACCACTCGGGTCTGATCATCTGGATGGAGACATGGGGTCAAAGGGCAGAGAGGTGTTAAAATACTACACACTTCTGCTAGGCAAAGGAAAGAGACAGTGAAGACAGCAGGACGGTGTCTTCATACATGGCAGGATGTCCTTGTATCGGTTTTTCTTGGCGTTTTCCTTTAGGGATCCAACCTCTGTGGTCAAACTGTGATCTCTCTTTAACTGGAGCGACTGGGAACGCACCACCTGCACACACACAGAGACACAGAGAGACACACAGAGACAGAGACACACAGAGACAGAGACACACAGAGACAGACACACAGAGAGACACACAGAGACACACAGAGACAGAGACACACAGAGAGACACACAGAGACAGAGACACACAGAGAGACACAGAGAGACACACAGAGACAGAGACACACAGAGACAGAGACACACAGAGAGACACACAGAGACAGAGACACACAGAGAGACAGACAGAGACACACAGAGAGACACACAGAGACAGAGACACACAGCTGGTGTGTTACTGATTTTTCAGATCTTTGGTTTTTAATAATTGCTTTTGTTTCTTGTTTGCGTTTTGTTCTTTAAATCATGTTTTATTTTTGTCATTTTTACTCTGATTTCTAACAGAATTGATTATTGTTTAATTAACCAAGTATTTCAGACTGGTTTTCTTAACTGGGACGTAGTTTACTGGAAAGATCATCACCAGTGAGATTTATTAACTCTGCTACATGTTGCGCTAGCAAAAACCAGTCAGGACCAATAAACACTGAGGGGTCCAGTAAGAGACTGGCACCAACTAGTCAGAACTGGGAGCAGAACTGGGAGCAGAAACTGGTTCCCCTCCTGTGTGACCGGTTCACAAAAAACCAGCAGAAATCGAACGAGGAAGCAGAACTTCCTGTGGCTCAGAAACCAGAAGCAGAGACCCGTTCAGGGAGTCAGAACTAGTGGGGACCAGTGGGGACCAGTGGGGACCAGTAGGACTGACAGAGACCAGCTGGAACTCAACAGGCGCTCCGAGTCGCTCCACACTGTGGAGTGGTTTTGGGTCACAGGGAGAAAAACCAGAACCTGTCACTGTCTTGAAGGTTTGACCGTCATGTGCAGAACACGGCTGGAAAAAGCCCAACCCAGCAAACCCTGACCCTTGACCTCTGACTTTCAGGCATGGTGGAGGAGGGATGGTGCTGTGAGCCTGTTCCAGGATTTTACTGGCCGAATCATGAACTGCTGTCTGACCAGTCCTAACCAGTCCAAACCAGTCCTAACCAGTCCAAACCAGTCCTAACCAGTCCAAACCAGTCCTAACCAGTCCAAACCAGTCCAAACCAGTTCAAACCAGTTCAAACCAGTCCTAACCAGTCCAAACCAGTCCTAACCAGTCCAAACCAGTCCTAACTAGTCCTAACCAGTCCTAACCAGTCCAAACCAGTCCTAACCAGTCCAAACCAGTCCAAACCAGTCCTAACCAGTCCAAACCTGTCCTAACTAGTCCTAACCAGTCCTAACCAGTCCAAACCAGTCCTAACCAGTCCAAACCAGTCCTAACGTCCTAACCAGTCCTAACCAGTCCAAACCAGTCCTAACCAGTCCAAACCAGTCCAAACCAGTCCTAACCAGTCCAAACCTGTCCTAACTAGTCCTAACCAGTCCTAACCATTTCAAAGTGCATCTAGTTTGGATTCAAGCTGTCAGAAAGTTTCTCTGGTGGCTGTGATGAGTTCAGACGTGTGAAGCAGAGGAACAGCAGAGCGACACTGTGAGCCTTAAAACCACAGCACTGCTAGCGGTTAGCTAGCTAACCCTGAACAGACAAGGCGCCATGGCAACAGAGGATGTGGTGAGACTGAGGACAGAGTCGTCTAAAGATGAGACAGGATGGAAACGTCTTCAGAGGACGGAAAACGTCTTCAGAGGATGGAAACGTCTTCAGTGGACGGAAACGTCTTCAGAGGACAGACGTCTTCAGAGGACGGAAACGTCTTCAGAGGACGGAAACGTCCTCAGTCTCAGTGGACAGACACGTCTCTGTCTTTAGAGGTTTGCTGGTTCAGATGTCAGATCGACTGAACTCGACATGATGGCTTCTCATCTACAATCGGCTAAAGGAGGACTTCCTGGAGGTCAGAGGTCAGGCTGCGGGGAGTTTCTCTCTGCTTCCTCCTCTTCAGTCTCCAGAGAGGAGGAGTAGAGAGGTGGTGGAGGTGGTGTCATCCTGTGGGCTATTGAGCTGAAAGCAGCAGAGCAAAAGGAAACAGAGCTCCGCCTGTCAGCTCCTCCTCTTTAGTTAAAGACTCTCTGCTGACCTTTGACCCCTGGCTGCTTCCTGCTTGTGTTTCTGCTTTGCCTGGTAGTAGGAAGGTTGTTGGTTTGAGTCCTGTTCTCCCTGGGCCTGTGCGTTTCTCTCTAGCAGCATGCTGGTTGTACCGCGCCTCTCCCCAGACCCTTGACCTCTGACCCCAGCAGGATGTAACGCTGCAGAAGTTGTGTGCTGAGGTTTCTGTGGTAAACTGATAAGTCAGTAGATTTGAATTCAGCTTTAATCCACAAGAAGTTTCTACGCCTTCCTGTAAATACTGCATGAATCCCAGGGAACCCAGAACGGTTCCTGGTGGAACCTCCACCTGAACGACCGGCCAGTGAAACAATCAAATGTTTAGAAAGTGGCTTCATAGTTTAACCAAATGAAGCTGGCAGCAACTTTCTGCTGCTTTGAATAACCGGCTCAGAGAGACGCTGCAACACTGGCAGCTTTTTCCTGGGAAGTTTCCCTCTGAGGCAGCAGGAAGAGAACAAACTGTCCATCCGCCAGGCCCGGCGCTCCAGGCGCTCCAGGGCTCCAGGCCCGGCGCTCCAGGCGCTCCAGGCCCGGCGCTCCAGGCCCGGCGCTCCAGGCGCTCCAGGCCCGGCGCTCCAGGCGCTCCAGGCCCGGCGCTCCAGGCGCTCCAGGCCCGGCGCTCCAGGCGCTCCAGGCCCGGTGCTCCAGGCCCGGTGTTGCTGCCGTCAGGAGTTAAAAGCGTTTTCCAGCGGTGACACTGACCTGGTACTCCTGCTCCACGGCGGCCGGGTCCACGGCCCTCAGGGCAGACAGAAGCACGTCCATGACCAGCTCCGGTCGGCAGCTCACTCTCACTCTGACTGCGTCTCAGTTCTGCCTCTGACTTTAACCGTCAGTTAATAATTCAGCTCCTCTCTCACTTCACAACCAGGAAGTGAGGAACCTGAATGACACAAACCGCTCCGGACCGATTACCTCACTGGCCTTTATTGTGTCACTTCAGCAGAGGAGGCGTCCTTCCTCAAACACGCAGCTGGTCTCTCACCGTGGAGCCACGTTTGACCTGCAGCCCGTCAGAACCGGGTCAGCCGCAGAACCAGAACCGTCCTTAACGACGACAAACAGAAACAGAGCATTCAGCCAAACGACTGCAAACCTTTCAGAGGAGAAGAGAAAGAAGAAGCCAGACAGCAGAATCTACCATGAAGAAGAACCGAGAGTCCAGAACCCAAAACACAACAATTTCATAAAAACATGAGAAAAAGCACCAAAGATGTAAATCTATATGTCACCATTTGAAGAAATCTGCCAGATATAATCAGGGTTAGGGTTTTTGTGGGCGTGATGTCGATCTGACATCCCGTGCAAAAAGTCAAATATATACAAGTAACTTTAACTCCAAGCACACCAAAGAAGAAGCAGCAATTGTGGCAAGGTGCAGATGATGTGACAAAGGTCAAAGTGCAGAACAATATGGCTGTGTGTGGGTTGGGGTGTATGTGAGGTTATGATATGTGTGGGAGGGGGCGGCAGGAGTAATGGCTCTGACGGCTGTGGGGAAGAAACTGTTTCTCAGTCTGTTTGTTGTAGTCCGTATATTCCTGAACCGCTGGCCTGATGGCAGCGGCACAAACAGTCTGTGGCCCGGGTGGCTGGAATCCATGGCTATGGATCCAGCTCTCTTCTTGACCCGGCCCATGTAAATAGAGTCCAGGTCCGGGAGGGGGCATCCCACAATGCCTTGTGCCGTTCTCACCACCCGTGTCAGTTGTTTCCTCTCCAGTGCTGTGCAGCTACCGTACCACACAGTCACGTTGAGGCAGAGGACGCTCTCGATCGTCGCCCTGTAAAAGTTCACGAGCAGCCGTGAGGAAAGTCCAGCCCGTCTCAGTTTCCTGAGGAAGAAGAGCCTTTGTTGTGCTTTCTTCACCAGGTGGGAGGTGTTGGTATTCCAGGAGAGGTCAGACGTGATGTGGAGGCCCAGGAACTTGATGTTGTCCACACGCTCCACCTCTTCTCCATCTATGAGAAGGGGAGTGTGACCCGTCCTCCTGGACCTTCTGTAGTCCACAATGACCTCCTTGGTCTTCCCTGTGTTCAGCACCAAGTTATTGGCTGAACACCACTGAGTGAGCTGCTGAATCTCCTCTCTGTAGTGGGTCTCGTTGTTGTCTGAAATGAGACCCACTACTGTTGTGTCGTCCGCGAACTTGACGACTGTGTTGGTGGGGTGGATGGCAACGCAGTCGTGTGTAAACAGGGTGAAGAGAGCAGGGCTCTCTATTCTCACCACCTGAGGCCTGTTGGTGAGGAAGTCTATGATCCAGTGGCACAGTGAAGCAGGCAGCCCCACCTTGAGTAGCTTCAGCACCAGCTTGTCTGGGATGACGGTGTTAAATGCTGAGCTGAAGTCTACAAATAGCATCCTGACGTAGGTGTTGGGATGCTGCAGATGGGACAGGGCTGTGTGCAGAGTGATGGAGACAGCATCCTCTGTTGACCGGTTCGCTCTGTAGGCGAACTGGAGGCTGTCCAGGTCTGCAGGGATGAAGTGTCTGATGTACCTCAGAAGAATCCTCTCAAAGCACTTCATGATCACCGGGGTCAGAGCGACGGGCCGGTAATCGTTCAGGCTGGTGATGGTCGTCTTCTTCGGTACAGGGATGATGGTGGAAGACTTGAGACACTCAGGAACCATGGTGAACTGCAGGGACAGATTGAAAATGTCCAGAAACACTCCTGCCAGCTGGTCGGCGCATGTTTTCAGCGTCTGGCCTGACACCTTGTCCGGTCCTGTAGCTTTGCGGGTGTTGATCCTCCTCAGGGTGGACGTCACCTGGTGCTGCTGCAGGACGAGAGGCTGGTACTGCTCTTCCAGTCGGGGTAGATGTACAGCTTCTCTGCTGCCCACTGTGTCAAAGCAGGAAAGAAGCTGTTTAAGGTGTCAGGCAGGGTGGGGTCGCGGCTGGTCAGCTGAGTGCTGTGTTTGTAGTCTGTCATGGTCCTGATGCCTCTCCACATGCTACTGGGGTTGTTGTTGATGAAGTGTTCCTCAATCCGCTGTTTGTACTTGAGCTTGGTCTGCTTAGTTCCTTTTTTCAGTTCCGACCGGGCCCTGCTATAAACCAACCTGTCATTTAAATGTGTCATTCAAAGCCTAAATAGATATAAAGTAAATATGTTAGTTATTTGTGGCAAACTGAATTTCTCATTGTTAGTGGGTGGGGCTAACACTGCTCAATGGTGACTGGTCGGCAGTTAGAGTATTTTTACAGGATTTATGGTGAACAGGAAATGTTCACCATAAATCATTTGAAGATATAATTAGTACAATTGACCTTTATAATTACATATTCAACGAGAAAATTCCTGAAGAAATTTAACCGGGGCCTGCCAAAGTGTGCCCGTCGGTTTGGACCCAGAGTTCTGATGCTAAATGCTACCTTTGCTGAAAAAATGACAAAGTATCATGTGAAGAATCACAAGAATGTTCACTAACATGGACTTGCACCATTCAGTATGTTGAAATAAATGTATAA
Source organism: Poeciliopsis prolifica (assembly GCF_027474105.1). Lineage (NCBI taxonomy): Eukaryota > Metazoa > Chordata > Actinopteri > Cyprinodontiformes > Poeciliidae > Poeciliopsis > Poeciliopsis prolifica. Next base: position 1,547,548 of record NW_026562457.1, on the reverse strand, counting down.
GCTCAAATTAGCTGAAATGCTAATGTTAGCATGAATACTGTCAGTAGCATGTGGACCATCACTAGCATGATGTCTGTAATTGACTTACTCCAGTCACTATACTAAACATGGGTAATAAGCCAGAGAAATAGCTAATACCTCATTTAAGGTAAAAGGCTAATGCTAATGAGCCTGAGAGAAATAGATCATGCTGGATAATCTTACGGCAGTGCACTAGTGGGGAACAGTGAAATGCTAATGTTAATGCACTGTCTTGCTGTTTAAGACAGTGTCCTAACTTGAGAAGAAAAGATAATGCAAGCTAATATCATTGCAGCGCCTGTGGCGCTGCATTAGCCATAGATGAATCTTAAGGCTTTTATTTTGAAATTTTCATTAAGCTTGATTTTAAATGGCCAATCTAATCCCATGTGTAACAGTGATTGGGTTCAACCAGCTATATAATGGTCAAAGAGCACTTACTTGATGGAAAAATTGTCAAGACTTTTATTTTGAAATTGTTTTAAGCTTAATTTAAAATTGTCACATTAATTCCATATGTAACTATGGTTGGTCAAAATCAGTTATAAAATGCTTAAAACACAAGTAGTTCTAAAAGCCAGCTCTGCCACAGTAAAAACTACAGTGATGCGTTTTTGTAGTCCTAATCAGCTGCTGTGTTGCTATGGTAATGGATCCTCTGCCAGCTGTCGTGTGTGAGACAGAGAGGTGGAGACACATTTCTATCTTTGTGAGACGCCCAGTCAGTTTTAATGGAAAAAGCAGGCCGAACAAGTCCTTGCCGTTCGGGAACCGTGATATGTATCGGAAAACCGTTTGAAGTGTTTGAGAGAGCTATCTGTCGTCTCCGATAGTCCTGCAATTCACATCTGTACATCACTCACGGTAATTGCAGCAATTAGAGAAAAATGGTGTGAACTGAGGTCTGGCAATTTCCATAAAAGTATGAAAATATATGGTGGAGAGCGTCAGTTACCCTGGAACATGATTTCGCTCAAAAGCACCTTGACAGAAAACCGTAAGCCCTAGGAAAATTTTGAAAACATTTTACCGGAGCAAACATTCGTATCGATGTCATGACCGAGTTTCATACCGATAGCACGATATTTGTGGGCGTGGGCGATTTCAAAATTGGTTTGGGGTCAGAAATCCACTTCATTTTTCACTCTAGCAGAGCGGCAGATGGTGGCAGTTATGCTCTGCGTTTCGGCAGTTGGAAATTTCGCTCGTTTTTCGCTTGTTACGCGTTGTAACGCGATTCCCCATAAAAGTAATAGCTCCAATGCAGGGATCGAGCCGCACGTTTTGATACCACTTTTGTGGGTGGGCTCGCAGCGGTGCGAGCCGCATTCCGGTCTACGGAAGAATAAGTTAATAAAGAGGCATTCTATTAGGTGAAGATTAATAGGTGCCTCCATGCAATGCATGGAGGCAGGCCCCAATGACGTGATTGGGTGTTTAGCACAGTTATATAAATAGATACGATGTTTTTATTCAAGCTATCGATGAATGAATGCAAAAAGCGGCCAAAGTCTAAAGAAACCCCTTCAGGAGAAGAGTCGATCCGGGTTTAGCCGGCTGTTGGAATGAGCTCAGAAACAAAGTGGGCTCTGAGCTGCGTCTCAGTGTCAGAGTGAGACCTCTGTGCTCTCAGCCCATCTTCGCCGCTGCTAGCCTGCTAGCTAGCAGCTCTCCGGGAACATGGCGGCGTCGCAGGCTCTGTCCGAGGAGGAGTTCCACCGGATGCAGGTGAGAAGGAGCGGCTGGAGGCTCCTCGTTGGGCGGCAGGTGCTGTCAGGTAGCAGGCACACCCGAAGGGAGCGGCGGCCATGCGGAGCGGCGCTGCCGGAGGACGTTAGCGCTCCGTGCTAACCTTTAGCTGCTGATCTGGAGCGGGTATCGGAGCGAGCTGGTCGGGTCTGCGGGGATGCGGATGCGGGGTTGGAGGGTTAAATGCGTTTATCTGGGCCTGTGACGGCCGGAGGTCTCGGACTGAGCCGGGACACCTTCCAGACTGATGGACGCTTTCCTTTAGCTGCCAACTCGCTAGCCTCTGTGCTGCTAACCGTTATGTTTCTGTCAGCTGACAGTCACCGGGTCTGAGGGACGCGGCTGGCCGCGTTCAGGTCCAGCTAGCTCGGCCGCAGGTGGAGCCAAGAGCCGTTGCATGGACCGGGCCGAGAGGTGATGGTGTTTAAAGACAGTGATCAGAGTATTTAGTTCCAGGAAAAAGTGAGTCATAGTCAGGTGATTGTAGATGACCCGACCAGGACATCCGGGTTCAGACGCAATTAGGAGCAAAGTGCACTTTCTTCATCAGCCCTCACATGTTGGACGTTTCAGGAAAAGAAAAGTCAGTGGAAGGAAGACAAACAAAAGATCTGAAGGTGTTGCGTTCAGGTACCTGTGATCAGAGGGTCACTCCGGGCTGGAGACGTGAGGAAAGCCGGATCGAGAGATGGAGGATTTCTGGGAGAAATGGAGACAGGTGATCCAACATGGAGGTGCCTGAATGGAGAAGATGGAATATTTCATGTGCTCAGATGGGTGATTGTTGGTTTCTTGGGAAAGTTTTTCGTTTCTGGATAAAAATGCAGTCCAGAGGTCCCAGTGAAGAATGTTTTCAGGTCTGAAGCTCTTAGATGTTAGTCCAGCACATCATTTAATATTTCAGTAAAATGTACAACTTGCAGATACAAGAATCTAATGTGGCACAGATGTTCCTGGGGATTTAGTGTTAAGAAAACCCCCAAATCTTTAGACACTGGGAAGAGTAAAGACGTCTGCTATAGCAGTGGTCCCCAACCTTTTCACCACCATGGACCGCTCCAGGCTTGGCAGTTTTACGGCGGCTCCTCCCTGTCCGATCCTCCTGTACTGTGAGGTGTGTCACAACGACTGATCTGGTCCAGTCAGTAGAACGTCGTCGGGACCGCGCCGATCAAAAATCAGGTATATTTGTCATTGTCTTGGCCCGATTATCCCATTCTGTGGGTTTTCCCTGACAGTGAGTCAGAACACAGCCTGTTAAACGTGACAGGCATCAGAAAGCGCCGTGACGCAAGAACGGAGGGGAACCCGAACAGCTGACACGGCGTGACGGAGAGTCTGGTCCTTCACATCATCTGCTGTCAGAGTAGCAAACATGCAGTTTTATCACTGCTTCTACATCTTATTATTCTGAATTCACTGTGGGATGTTGGGGTTTTACTAGATCTTCTTCTGGAACCGGGATGTTCAGTGGAACCGGTTCTGGTGCCGTGTTGCTCCTGGACTCACGAACTGACCGAACCTGTTGGACTTTTATCGGCTCTGAGGTCACAGAGGTTTGTAAAATCGGCCAATGATCCTTAAATCATCTCGACCCCTGACCTCACGCTGTCTGACTCTGGTCACTATGGTAACTGTTATATATCCCTTCAAAATAAGATGCGCCACAAAAACCAACATTTAGTTTTCTAAACATTTTAACTCAGGATATCGACTGATGGACCCTGAGCTGTTTCTCCTGCTGGAGACGCTGAAGTGATGCTCAGGGAGACACTGGGTCTCCATGGTGATGCAGTCTGAAGCTTCATTGGCTCATCAGGTCACCTGACCATCCAGAGCAGCTTGGACTGTGGGAATCAACCCACCGGGACAAACCCATCCTCCTGCCTCTCTGGGCCTGCAGACAAACTTTCCAAAGAATCTGATCTGGTTCTGTTCATTTTGCTGCTTGTGGATCAATGTTGGCGCCAAAACACAGCCGAGAGAATCCGGTAAAGGATTTTCAAAATAAAAGACCCTCCAGACTTACATAATACAGAAAACAGAAATATTTCATTATTTTGTGTGCGGCTCGGTACCAACCAGTCCACGACCCGGTACCGTTGGGACCACTGTGCTGTAGTTTTCAAGTAAAATTTATTTCTGCAGTAATTTGCCAATATTAGTCACAGGTGAATACTTTTTGTGTCAAATTATACATAATCATAGAAGTTAAATGTACTGATAATGCTTTAGAAAATTCAAGATGGTGGTCATGGAAAATTTACTTTAGCAATGAAATTGCCAAGTAAATGAATGACATATATAGATCTATATATATATAGCTCTATATATCCTCTGAGCTCGGGTCCTCTACCAGAGGATATATAGATCTATATATATAGATCTATATATCCTCTACCAGAGGATATATAGAGCTATATATATATATATATATATATATATATATATATATATATATATATATATATATATATATATATATATATAGCTCTATATATCCTCTGAGCTCGGGTCCTCTACCAGAGGATATATAGATCTATATATATAGATCTATATATCCTCTACCAGAGGATATATAGATCTATATATATATCCTCTACCAGAGGATATATAGATCTATATATCCTCTACCAGAGGATATATAGATCTATATATATAGATCTATATATATATAGATCTATATATAGATCTATATATATAGATCTATATATCCTCTACCAGAGGCCTGGGAGCTTGAGGGTCCTGCAGATACACTAATACACACTCCTTCTGTGCGGATCACCTTCCCCCTCTTTGTGATCAGCTGACCACACTTCTCTAGTCCGAATGACATCCCAATGTCTGTGCTGTAGATCCTGGTGGTGTGGATCAGTGAGTCGATGTCTCGCTCACTCTTGCCTGAGACTCTTTCTTGAACATCTGTCACAGTGATGGTTACCGGGGCTTGCTCAGGGAGGTTGCTGTGGTCCTCTCGTAGAGAGATCAGCCACTGTGCATTGCTGTTGTGGGACGCCTCCCTTTCCCATATGCCTTTCCAGTATTGTTCAGTCTCCAGCCTTGGTGGGTCTGCTCTGTTGTTATTGTTACCCTGCCATTGAGAGTACACCTTAGCTGGTTGAGTGGAGAAGAGCCGGTTAATCCTTCTGGATTCATTCTCCCTTGTGTATCTCTTTAGGCGGCTGGCCAAGGCTTGGAGCCTCTGTTTGGCAGTTTCAAGTGCTTCAGGTATGGGCATCTGGCTGTACTTTCTGGGTACTGGTCTTTCATTGTACCATTGTGGAGCTCTGACAGTTGGCTCACTTCCCTCCTTGTTACCTTGATTTTAGCCTCTAACCGTCTTTTCCATGGTGGGTATTGGGTCTCATGGTTGCTCTTATAGCCAAGTATCTCAAGGATCACTGATGCTGAGTTGTAGATCAGCTCATTGGTTTCTGTTATGGTGTTGGTAGGGATCGTTCTCAATGAGACTTTCTGATGGTACTTCACTCAGCCGTTGTAATTGGCGCGTTTGATTACATTCGGGTCATGATTCTCTCTCTCAGGTCAGCAGCTGTCTCGTTCAGCTCTGTTTCGCTCATTGGGGCCGTGTATCCCCTCACTGGGTGGGGACTTGTAGTTAAGTCCCCACAGTCCTGACATCCGGGTTCCTCCCTTTTGCCGTAGCATTTGTGTTGTATCTCGTCAATCTCAAGTTGTGATAGCAGTTGCCGTTTGCGGATGTTGGAACACTGAGCTACTAGTTGTTTAGCGCTTAGTGTTGACTGGGGATGTCGAAGTAACCATTCCTTCCCAGTCTTTGCATGTAACCTCTCTCACTAGGGTTACTTGAGTAGTAGCATTTCAACAGATCCACATTTTCATCTCTCGCCCATTTCCGTCTTGTTCCAGTAGCCCATTTGTCATCAAGGTGCTCTGGTTCCCCAACACCTGACGCAGACCTTGTTTGGCCGGGCGACGTCTGAGCCGGCATGTTACGCAACTTAGTATCTCTCATGGTATGAGGTAGGCAGTAGCTTGAAGGGTCTTGCCTAAGGACCCAGACTGGATTCGAACCGTTTTATGGTGAATATGCTTTTACAATAAAATCGTCTTTCCAGTGGTGCACACTGCTAACAAAAAGACGCTAATGCTAGCTATGGAAAACTAGCAGATGCTAACTGTAACGATGAAGATGACTGTCTCGGTGTCAGACTTTATGAAACATTTTGATTGGTCATCTGGGACAGTGGTCAGTTTGAGCTGTTGCTTGTCCCTCAGTGGTCGAGATATTGACCCCGTGACCCCAGATAAACGTAGGTCATGTGGGTTCACCTGTGCAGGTAGACCACTTCTTTCTCTGTAGGTTAATATTTTCTGATCAAAGCAAACAAACAAACCGTCGGATCAGTTGCTGTTGATCCTCTGGAGAGCCTTCAGTGCTGCTCCACCTGCTGCTGCTGCTCCACCTGCTGCTGCTGCTTCACCTGCTGCTGCTGCTTCACCTGCTGCAGCTCCATTTGCAGTGAGAATGTACTGGAGGAAACTTTGGAGTCAGAGTTTGTCTCCATCGTATCAGACTCCTGTACTGACGATGTGTCAGGGTGTTGCCGGTTAACTAACTCAGGGTCGGCTGAACCTGACATCAGCTGGCGAACAGTGATGCTGCGGGTCACCATGTTTCACTGCGTCCAACTTAAAGACTCCAGTTAATGCAGAGCTTCAGACTGGCCAGCAGGGGGAGCTGGTTCCAGTCAGCTAAACCCTTCTGTGTGTGTTTTTCAGGCTCAGCTGCTGGAGCTGAGGACTCAGAACTACCAGCTGTCTGATGACCTCAGGAAGAACTCTGCAGGTAAAACACCAAGGCTGCCCGCAGGATCACTCCTCCTCCACCATGCCAGAACCGGTACAAATAACTTCTGGGTCTGTTTCAGAGCTGAACGCCGTCCGCCTGAAGCTCGGCGTTCTGGAGAGAGACCTAGTCAAAGCTCAGAAGGTGATTGGCTACTGGTTGGTTGGTTTCTGGCTGGTCTCCTTCTGCTTCTACTGATTTTTGTCTCGTTTTTTCTTCAGGCTTTAAACAAGAGTAAAAAGGCTCAGGTGAGTCTCCGTCTTGGTTGCTATGGTTACTAGGCGGCGTGACCCCATTCTGACCCCAGGTGTCGCTGCAGGAGGTGGAGGCTCTGCTGAGTGAGAACGAGATGCTGCAGGGGAAGCTGCACAGCCAGGAGGACGACTTCCGGCTGCAGAACAGCACGCTGATGGGCGAGCTGTCCAAGGTAGGGCGACCTCCGCGTGACCTGAGGTGACCTGAGGTCACCCCAGCCTGACCCCTGTCCCTCAGCTCTGCACGCAGATCGAGCAGCTGGAGACGGAGAACCGGCGCCTGCAAGAGGGGGGCGGAGCCTCTGGGCCCCCTGCTGACTCCGCCCACGGCCCCGCGGACGGGGAGCTGCTGCGGCTGCAGGCCGAGAACGCCGCGCTGCACAAGAAGCTGAGGGGTGAGTCTGATGGGGGGCTCTGGAGGTCTGGTCCGGACCAGGCGGGTTCTATTTGGTTTGGTCCGTTTCTGATGTTTCAATCGCTCCTCTTCTTCTGCAGCTCTCCAGGACCGTTTCGACGGGGAGCCGCAGGGGGCGCCCGTTGCCACAGAGACGGATGGACCAGCTGGCACCAATGGCGTCTCAGATGTGGCAGGGGGCAGGGCAGGGGCGGGGCCAGAGGGAACCAATCAGAGGGAGGAAAAGGTGAGCACCTGTAGCAAAGCTGGACCACAGAGTTCTGTTCAGTCCGACTCAGTTCTGTCCCGGTTCTGTCCCGGTTCTGACCCGGTTCTGTCCCGGTTCTGTCCCGGTTCTGACCCGGTTCTGTCCCGGTTCTGACCCGGTTCTGTCCCTCAGACTGACAGCGGCGTGCAGCAGTCAGAGCAGCAGCGTCACGGTGAGTCTCTCTGCGTTGCCACATCAGCTCATATCAATAATATCTCATCAATATTCATGTCAGGTTCCCCCAGTTAACCTGCTGAGTGTTTTTGTATGAAAGATGTTGATTAGACAGGAAATGTAAAAATATTACTGGATGTTACAGGAAAACATCTCCACTGAAACTATTTAAACCACAACTAGTCTGAAAAACAGCAAATCAAAAAATGCAATTAAAATGAATATTAATTATTTGCACTTGTGTTTAATCCACATGAAGGCAGCGGGTCCCTCGGCCCCCGGGCTTCAGGGGCCATAAATGATCATATTTGAACAAAAACCACAGATGTATAAATGGAACATTTGTTTATTGAGATTATAAATGCTACTAAAGTTGATTTAATGGTTTCAGCATAAAGTAAAATATTTTAAATTGTTTAACATTTAAATATAAGATTTTAAGGAGCTGGCAAGTTTACTTTGTAAAACTTCAAAGAGCAACATCCACAGTTAGATTGTGACCATAGCAACAATCTGATGCTGCGAGGTTAATCTTTGAGTTTGAGCCGTTTGTTCACAAATACAAATGAATAAACTGTAATTATAGTTGTCAGGTTGGCCAGTTAATCTACTTTAATCTCCCAGATTAAATCCAACAGAAGCTGCTAGAGGTTCTGATGTTCTAGCAGCAAGAGGGGCCCCAAAGTCAGGCTCTGCCCCGGGCCTCATGCAGCCTTGGACCGGCCCTGCAGGATGAGTTCAACCTGCTGCACTGCAGAGAGGAGCAACAAACAGATTTAATTCAATGAACCGCTAAAACGTTAACAGAAATGTTAGAGCTCTAGCAGCTCTAACATTTCTATCTGTCCAGTTTTAATACGAGTCACAGAAACTGTTCTGGTCGCCTGAGTTTATGGGACGAGATTTTCAGATCTGTCTTTAACTAAGTGGACAAAGCATTTGACATGGCTGTAGCTTCGTGTAACCGGAAAAATCAAACTAAAACTATTAATAAAACAGTATAAAAGCAGCGTGATGCGAGACCGCCAGGAGAACTGAAAGCTCCTCACCGGCTGAACCTGCACGATGAGCTTAGCGCTGGTTCGCTAAGCGCTAACGCTCCGGCCAACCGGGAGCACAGACATAAACTTTACTGGGAAGACAGCGCCACCCGGTGGGCAGCTGCTGAGATGGAAACGCCATACACAAAGATAAATCCCTCTCAGGCTCCTCAACACACCTCTGACAGCGATTTCAAGTTATTCCTGCGCTTCATAGAGCTGCGCAGCCAGAGCTAACGCGGTGGGGTTAAACTTAAAGAATGATTCCTCACAAGGGGTTGATGTAGATATGCATACAGGTCAGCCTGTCCAGTTTGAGTGAAAGGTCAACTTCACAGAGCAAGCGAGATGCCACACGCTGGGCTTGCAATTAAGCTTTACAAAACCTTAAGCATTTTTCTTTCTTTTTTTTTGAATTATTATTTTCCTAAAAAACAAAAAAACAAGCAACGTTTAGCCTGGCCGTGGGGCAAGGAGAGAATGGCGGCCAGCCAGGCTTATAATACAACAGCGACCTCTTCTGGCAGCGGCTGGTCGGTTCTCATTGTCTGTTTGTTCAGAGCGACAACTGCAGATGGAGATGGAGCTGAACACCCAGACAGAGGAGAAGAGACTCCTGAAGGAGCAGCTGCTGGCCCTGGAGGTACACACTGACACACACTGATACACACTGACACACACTGATACACACTGACACACACTGACACACACTGACACACACTGATACACACTGATACACACTGATACACACTGACACACACTGACACACACACTGATACACACTGACACACACTGACACACACTGACACACACTGATACACACTGACACACACTGACACACACTGACACACACTGACACACACTGATACACACACTGACACACACTGACACACACTGACACACACTGACACACACTGATACACACTGACACACACTGACACACACTGACACACACTGATACACACTGACACACACTGACACACACTGACACACACTGACACACACTGACACACACTGATACACACTGACACACACTGACACACACTGACACACACTGATACACACTGACACACACTGACACACACTGACACACACTGACACACACTGACACACACACTGACACACACTGATACACACTGACACACACTGATACACACACTGATACACACACTGACACACACTGATACACACTGACACACACTGACACACACTGACACACTGACACACACTGACACACACTGACACACACTGACACACACTGATATACACACTGACACACACTGATACACACTGACACACACTGACACACACTGACACACACTGATACACACTGACACACACTGACACACACTGACACACACTGACACACACTGATACACACTGACACACACTGACACACACTGACACACACTGACACACACTGATACACACTGACACACACTGACACACACTGACACACTGATACACACTGACACACACTGACACACACTGACACACACTGACACACACTGATACACACTGACACACACTGACACACACTGACACACACTGATACACACTGACACACACTGACACACACTGATACACACTGACACACACTGACACACACTAATACACACTGATACACACTGATACACACTGATACACACTGACACACACTGATACACACTGACACACACTGATACACACTGACACACACTAATACACACACTGATACACACTGACACACACTGACACACACTGACACACACTGATACACACTGATACACACTAATACACACTGATACACACTGACACACACTAATACACACACTGATACACACTGACACACACTGATACACACTGACACACTGACACACACTGATACACACTGATACACACACTGATACACACTGACACACACTGATACACACTGATACACACTGACACACACTGATACACACTGACACACACTGATACACACTGACACACACTAATACACACTGACACACACTGACACACACTAATACACACTGATACACACTGATACACACTGATACACACTGACACACACTGATACACACTGACACACACTGATACACACTGACACACACTAATACACACTGACACACACTGACACACACTAATACACACTGATACACACTGATACACACTGATACACACTGATACACACTGATACACACTGACACACACTGATACACACTGACACACACTGATACACACTGACACACACTAATACACACACTGATACACACTGACACACACTGACACACACTGACACACACTGATACACACTGACACACACTGACACACACTAATACACACACTGATACACACTGACACACACTGATACACACTGACACACACTGATACACACTGACACACACTGATACACACTGACACACACTAATACACACACTGATACACACTGACACACACTGACACACACTGATACACACTGACACACACTAATACACACACTGATACACACTGACACACACTGATACACACTGATACACACTGATACACACTGACACACACTGATACACACTAATACACACTGATACACACTGACACACACTGATACACACTGACACACACTGATACACACTGACACACACTAATACACACACTGATACACACTGACACACACTGACACACACTGACACACACTGATACACACTGACACACACTGACACACACTGACACACACTGACACACACTGATACACACTGACACACACTGATACACACTAATACACACTGATACACACTGATACACACTGATACACACTGACACACACTGATACACACTGACACACACTGACACACACTGACACACACTGACACACACTGATACACACTGACACACACTGATACACACTAATACACACTGATACACACTGATACACTGATACACACTGACACACACTGATACACACTGACACACACTGATACACACTGACACACACTAATACACACTGACACACTGACACACACTGACACACACTGACACACACTGATACACACTGACACACACTGACACACACTGATACACACTGACACACACTGATACACACTGACACACACTGACACACTGATACACTGATACACACTGACACACACTGATACACACTGACACACACTGACACACACTGATACACACTGATACACACTGATACACACTGACACACACTGATACACACTGACACACACTGATACACACTGACACACACTGACACACACTGATACACACTGATACACACTGATACACACTGATACACACTGACACACACTGATACACACTGACACACACTGATACACACTGACACACACTGATACACACTGACACACACTGACACACACTGATACACACTGACACACACTGACACACACTGATACACACTGACACACACTGATACACACTGACACACTGACACACACTGACACACACTGACACACACTGATACACACTGACACACACTGACACACACTGACACACACTGACACACTCTGACACACACTGACACACACTGACACACACTGACACACACTGATACACACTGACACACACTGATACACACTGACACACACTGACACACACTGACACACACTGATACACACTGACACACTGACACACACTGATACACACTGATACACACACTGACACACACTGACACACACTGATACACACTGACACACACTGACACACACACACACACACTGACACACCCCGACACACACACTGACACACACTGATACACACTGACACACACTGACACACACTGACACACTGACACACACTGACACACACCACACACACTGACACACCCCGACACACACTGACACACACTGATACACACTGACACACACTGACACACACTGACACACACTGACACACACTGATACACACTGACACACACTGACACACACTGACACACTGATACACACTGACACACACTGACACACACTGATACACACTGACACACACTGACACACACTGACACACACTGATACACACTGACACACACTGACACACACTGATACACACTGATACACACTGACACACTGATACACACTGACACACACTGACACACACTGACACACACTGACACACACTGATACACACTGATACACACTGACACACACTGACACACACTGATACACACTGACACACACTGATACACACTGACACACACTGACACACTGACACACACTGATACACACTGACACACACTGATACACACTGACACACACTGATACACACTGACACACACTGACACACACTGACACACACTGATACACACTGACACACACTGACACACACTGATACACACTGACACACACTGATACACACTGACACACACTGACACACACTGACACACACTGACACACACTGATACACACTGACACACACTAATACACACTGACACACACTGACACACACTAATACACACTGATACACACTGATACACACTGACACACACTGACACACACTAATACACACTGATACACACTGATACACACTGACACACACTGATACACACTGACACACACTGATACACACTGACACACACTAATACACACACTGACACACACTGACACACACTGACACACACTGATACACACTGACACTACACTGATACACACTGATACACACTGATACACACTGACACACACTGATACACACTGACACACACTGATACACACTGACACACTAATACACACACTGATACACACTGACACACACTGATACACACTGATACACACACTGACACACACTGACACACACTGATACACACTGATACACACTGATACACACTGACACACACTGATACACACTGACACACACACACTGATACACACTGACACACACTGACACACACTGACACACACTGATACACTGACACACACTGACACACACTGATACACACTGACACACACTGATACACACTGACACACTGACACACACTGACACACACTGACACACACTGATACACACTGACACACACTGACACACACTGACACACACTGACACACACTGATACACACTGACACACTCTGACACACACTGACACACACTGATACACACACTGACACACACTGACACACGACACACACTGATACACACTGATACACACTGATACACACTGATACACACTGACACACACTGATACACACTGACACACACTGACACACTGATACACACTGATACACACACTGACACACACTGACACACACTGATACACACTGATACACACTGACACACACTGATACACACTGACACACACTGATACACACTGACACACACTGACACACACTGACACACACTGACACACCCCGACACACACACTGACACACCCCGACACACACACTGATACACACTGACACACACTGATACACACTGATACACACTGACACACACTGACACACACTGATACACACTGACACACACTGACACACCCGACACACACACTGACACACACTGATACACACTGACACACACTGACACACACTGACACACACTGACACACACTGATACACTGACACACACTGACACACACTGACACACACTGATACACACTGACACACACTGACACACACTGACACACACTGACACACACTGACACACACTGACACACACTGATACACACTGACACACACTGACACACACTGATACACACTGACACACTGACACACTGATACACACTGACACACTGATACACACTGACACACTGACACACACTGACACACACTGACACACACTGATACACACTGACACACACTGACACACACTGACACACACTGATACACACTGACACACTCTGACACACACTGACACACACTGATACACACTGATACACACTGATACACACTGACACACACTGATACACACTGACACACACTGATACACACTGACACACACTGACACACACTGATACACACTGATACACACACTGACACACACTGACACACTGATACACACTGATACACACTGACACACACTGATACACACTGACACACACTGATACACACTGACACACACTGACACACTGACACACACTGACACACCCCGACACACACACTGACACACCCCGACACACACTGACACACACTGATACACACTGACACACACTGACACACACTGATACACACTGACACACACTGACACACCCCGACACACACACTGACACACACTGATACACACTGACACACACTGACACACACTGACACACACTGACACACACTGATACACACTGACACACACTGACACACACTGACACACACTGATACACACTGACACACACTGACACACACTGACACACACTGACACACACTGACACACACTGATACACACTGACACACACTGACACACTGACACACACTGATACACACTGACACACACTGATACACACTGACACACACTGACACACACTGACACACGATACACACTGATACACACTGATACACACTGACACACACTGACACACACTGACACACACTGACACACACTGACACACACTGACACACACTGACACACACTGACACACACTGACACACACTGACACACACTGACACACACTGACACACACTGACACACACTGATACACACTGACACACACTGACACACACTGATACACACTGACACACACTGACACACACTGACACACACTGATACACACTGACACACACTGACACACACTGACACACACTGATACACACTGACACACACTGACACACACTGACACACACTGACACACACTGATACACACTGACACACACTGACACACACTGATACACACTGACACACACTGATACACACTGACACACACTGACACACACTGACACACACTGATACACACTGATACACACTGATACACACTGATACACACTGATACACACTGACACACACTGATACACACTGATACACACTGACACACACTGACACACACTGACACACACTGACACACACTGATACACACTGATACACACTGACACACTGACACACACTGATACACACTGACACACACTGACACACACTGACACACACTGACACACACTGACACACACTGATACACACTGACACACACTGACACACTGACACACACTGATACACACTGACACACACTGATACACACTGATACACACTGAACACACTGATACACACTGACACACACTGATACACACTGACACACACTGACACACACTGACACACACTGACACACACTGACACACACTGATACACACACTGATAACACTGACACACACTGACACACACTGACACACACTGACACACACTGATACACACTGACACACACTGATACACACACTAATACACACTGACACACACTGACACACACTAACACACTGACACACACTGATACACACTGACACACACTGATACACACACTAATACACACTGATACACACTGACACACACTGACACACACTGACACACACTGACACACACTGATACACACTGACACACACTGATACACACACTAATACACACTGATACACACTGACACACACTGACACACACTGATACACACTGATACACACTGACACACACTGATACACACTAATACACACTGATACACACTGATACACACTGACACACACTGATACACACTGATACACACTGACACACACTGATACACACTGATACACACTGACACACACTGACACACACTGACACACACTGACACACACTGATACACACTGATACACACTGACACACACTGACACACACTGATACACACTGACACACACTGATACACACTGACACACACTGACACACACTGATACACACTGACACACACTGACACACATGACACACACTGACACACACTGATACACACTGACACACACTGATACACACTGATACACACTGACACACACTGATACACACTGACACACACTGATAGACACTGACACACACTGACACACACTGACACACACTGACACACACTGATACACACTGACACACACTGATACACACACTAATACACACTGACACACACTGACACACACTAACACACACTGATACACACTGACACACACTGACACACACTGACACACACTGATACACACACTAATACACACTGACACACACTGACACACACTGATACACACTGACACACACTGACACACACTGACACACACTGACACACACTGATACACACTGACACACACTGATACACACTGACACACACTGATACACACACTAACACACACTGATACACACTGACACACACTGATACACACTGACACACACTGACACACACTGATACACACTGATACACACTGACACACACTGACACACACTGACACACACTGACACACACTGACACACACTGATACACACTGACACACACTGATACACACTGATACACACTGACACACTGATACACACTGACACACACTGACACACACTGACACACACTGATACACACACTGATACACACTGACACACACTGACACACACTGACACACACTGACACACACTGATACACACTGACACACACTGATACACACACTAATACACACTGACACACACTGACACACACTAACACACACTGATACACACTGACACACACTGACACACACTGACACACACTGATACACACACTAATACACACTGACACACACTGACACACACTGACACACACTGACACACACTGATACACACTGACACACACTGATACACACTAATACACACTGACACACACTGACACACACTGATACACACTGATACACACTGACACACACTGATACACACTGACACACACTGATACACTCTAATACACACTGACACACACTGACACACACTGACACACACTGATACACACTGATACACACTGATACACACTGACACACACTGACACACTGATACACACTGATACACACTGACACACACTGATACACACTGACACACACTGACACACACTGATACACACTGACACACACTGACACACACTGATACACACTGACACACACTGATACACACTGACACACACTGACACACACTGATACACACTGATACACTGACACACACACTGATACACACTGACACACTGACACACACTGATACACACTGATACACACTAATACACACTGACACACACTGACACACACTGACACACACTGATACACACACTGACACACACTAATACACACTGACACACACTGATACACACTAATACACACTGATACACACTGACACACACTGATACACACTGACACACACTGACACACACTAATACACACTGACACACTGATACACACTAATACACACTGACACACACTGACACACACTGACACACACTGATACACACTGACACACACACTGATACACACTGACACACACTAATACACACTAATACACACTGACACACTAATACACACTGACACACACTGATACACACTAATACACACTGACACACACTGATACACACTAATACACACTGACACACACTGACACACACTGACACACTAATACACACTGACACACACTGATACACACTAATACACACTGACACACACTGACACACACTAATACACACTGATACACACTAATACACACTGATACACACTGACACACACTGACACACACTAACACACTGATACACACTGACACACACTGACACACACTGACACACACTGATACACACTGACACACACTGACACACACACTAACACACACTGACACACACTAACACACACTGATACACTAACACACTGATACACACTGACACACACTGATACACACACTAACACACACTGACACACACTGACACACACTGATACACACACTAACACACACTGACACACACTAACACACACTGATACACACTAACACACACTGATACACACTGACACACACTGATACACACTAACACACACTGACACACTAACACACTGATACACTGATACACTGACACACACTGATACACACACTAACACACACTGACACACACTAACACACACTGATACACACTGACACACACTGATACACACTGACACACACTGATACACACACTAACACACACTGACACACACTAACACACACTGATACACACTGACACACACTGACACACTGACACACACTGATACACACTGACACACACTGACACACACTGACACACACTGATACACACTGACACACTGATACACTGACACACACTGACACACACTGACACACACTGATACACACTAACACACTGACACACACTACACACACTGATACACACTGACACACACTGATACACACACTAACACACACTGACACACACTAACACACTGATACACACACTGACACACACTGATACACACTGACACACACTGACACACACTGATACACACTGACACACACTGACACACTGATACACACACTGACACACACTAATACACACTGACACACACTGACACTATACACACTGATACACACTGACACACACTGACACACTGATACACACTGACACACACACTGACACACACTAATACACACTGACACACACTGATACACACTAATACACTGACACACACTGACACACACTGACACACACTGATACACACTGACACACACACTGATACACACTGACACACACTAATACACACTGACACACACTGACACACACTAATACACACTGACACACACTGACACACACTGACACACACTAATACACACTGACACACACTGATACACACTAATACACACTGACACACTGACACACACTAATACACACTGATACACACAAATACACACTGATACACACTGATACACTGATACACACTGATACACACTGATACACACACTGACACACACTGACACACACTGATACACACTGAACACACTGACACCACTGACACACACTGACACACACTGACACACTGATACACACTGACACACACACCACTGATACACACTGACACACTGACACACACTGACACACACTGACACACACTGACACACACTGATACACACTGACACACACTGACACACACTGACACACACTGACACACTGATACACACTGACACACACTGACACACACTGATACACACTGATACACACTGAACACTGACACACTGACACACACTGACACACACTGATACACACTGACACACTGACACACACTGACACACTGATACACACTGACACACACTGACACACACTGATACACACTGATACACACTGATACACACTGACACACACTGATACACACTGACACACACTGACACACACTGATACACACTGACACACACTGATACACACTGATACACACTGACACACACTGACACACACTGATACACACTGACACACACTGACACACACTGATACACACTGATACACACTGACACACACTGACACACACTGACACACACTCTGACACACACTGACACACACTGACACACACTGATACACACTGACACACACTGATACACACTGACACACACTGATACACACTGATACACACTGACACACACTGATACACACTGACACACACTGACACACACACTGAGAGCTGCAGCAGAGTAACCCCGCCCCCATTCTCCTCCAAGGCGTCCCGGTTGGCCGACGTCTCCAGACTGCAGGATGACATCATCAAGGTGAGTCCTGGCTGGAGCGAGTCACCTGGAGGTCAGGAGGTCACAATAAGTGAGGACTGCTGTTTGTGTTGCAGCTGACGGACAAGATCAAGAAGCAGGAGAGGTGAGGAGCTGCGGGGCAAAGAGGGCAACAAGCCCCCTTATTGCCCTGAGACTAGGTTAGCTTCACATTGTGGGAACTTATTCAGTCACTGATGGGTATTTTCTCAACCTACATAAAAAGAACCAGAGACAACGTTAATTTGAATCAATTCTTCTGCAGAAGATGCAGAAGAGCTTGGTCTTCCTGCTCTGCTGTCACAGCTGGTCTTTCATTGAATGAAAGGGGATCCTGATAAGGAATCGGGGGCACAGGATGCAAACAGTTTTACGACTGAGCTCCAAAAACTAACCTTTATAGGAAGCACAAACTGGTAACTACTTATGTAAGAATGATTACACAAGTTATGATCAATAATTTCTCCTGCTGTTCAGATTATTAGAAACATTGAAACGTTTTAATCTGCACAAAGTCCAAATAGATCAGCTCCAGTTCAGAAACACGAATGCTTCTCGTTCATCTGTGTCAGAGTTCATGACCCTGATGAACTCTGGTGGTCATCATCATCATCATCACCACCGTGTCTGAGCAGTAATGCTTCAAGACTTTTGTTGTCCAGCAGGGGGCAGCCAAGCTCCAGAAGCCCAGAAATGAACTGAACTGAGCTTCTCTTCCTGAAGTTGCTCTGTGGTTGCTGAAGTTGCTATAACTGTTGCGTTGCCTTGCAGCTTCCAGCGCCTGCAGACGGAGAAGGAGGCTCTGTACAACGACAGCAGGTCAGAACCGGAGCAGTGCCTGATGGGAGAGTGTTCTCTGGATCAGTGGCGTCATTTCCTGTTGACTTTCTTTGATGACATCATCATGAATTCCTGTGAAAGCTGAGCGTTAAATCTGCATATTAATTAATTTGCTCATTTATTTAATATTAATGAGCATTCATTGTTTTTATATTCTCTGCCTTAGAAGGAAGCGTCCAATCAGAACACAGTATTCTCTAAAAACGGGTCAAAGTCACATAAACTGAGCCCAGTTTACAGAACCGGGACCACCCCAACCCAGATAAACGGAATAACAGAACCGGTCCGACCCGCTGTGTCTGTGTTCAGGACGAAGATCAAAGAGATCAACCAGAGGAGAAGAAGAAGTGAAGGCGGCCAACCTGCGGCTGCAGAAGCTGCAGTCAGACCTGACAGCAACCAATCAGGTGAGAGCGCCGACTGTGACATCATCAGCGACTTTATCAACCCATCCGTTAGCACCAAACGGTTAGCACCAAACGGCCTCCATGTTTGTTCAGGCGGCAGCGGAGCTGAAGGAGCAGCTGGAGAGCAAAGAGACACAGCACCAGGAGGCTGTGCAGGCCCTGAAGGACCAGGTAACTACCCCCCCCCCACCCCCCCAAGACTCCAGGTCACTACCCCCGCCCCCCTCCCAAGACTCCAGGGAACTGCCCCCCTGTCTGCCTTTCTGCTTTTTGTCCCTCGTCAATAATTTCTCTCCGCTTTTGTGGAGGAACTGAACCCGGTTCTGGTTCTGCTTTCTGTCTGCACTCACTCTTCTTTTCCTTTCCTTGGCTTCCCTCTCTCTGCTGCCCCCTGCCTGCGGTACTGCAGGCAGCCAATCAGAGCGCGCTCAGTCAGGAGCAGGTGGACGGCGTCCTGCAGGAGAACGATGCTCTGAGGACGAACCTGGCCGCTCTGGAACAGGTAACAGAGCGCCACCCGCAGGAACACCGCCGTCACTGCAGAACGCCCAGAACCCTCCGTCCTCCATCCAGCGGCCCGGTTCCTGCAGAACCTTCAGGGTACTGACCGCTGCTGACCTGTGTCCAGATCCAGACGTCCAAGACGCAGGAGCTGAACCTGCTGCGGGAACAGCAGGAGGCGCTGGTGGCGGAGCTGCAGCAGAGGAGGGCGGAGCAGGAGGGCCTGCTGGCCCAGAGGGACGACCTCAGCTCCCAGCTGCAGGTAGCGTCCGGCAGGTTCTGACCCGCCGCCGCTAACAGGCTCCTCACGACTGACCCGACCCGCTGCTGTTCCCCCGCAGGAGTCCAGCTTCGCCAACAGGAAGCTGCTGGAGCAGCTGGCAGAGGAGACGCAGGAGAAGGAGCAGCTGCTGGGGGAGCTGGAGGAGACCAGGAAGGTAGGAAAGACACACACGCTACACACACGCTACACACACGCTACACACACGCTACACACACGCTACACACACGCTGCACACATGCTACACACACGCTACACACACGCTGCACACACGCTGCACACACGCTACACACACGCTACACACACGCTGCACACACGCTGCACACACGCTACACACACGCTACACACACGCTGCACACACGCTGCACACACGCTGCACACACGCTACACACACGCTGCATTGATCCCCAGACGGCGGAGAAGCGGAAGTCCATGTTGGATGACTTGGCATCTCAGCTGAACCAGGAGAAGTCTGACCACAAGGAGGCGCTGTCTGACCTCAGGCTACAGCATGAGAAGGAGGTGAGAGCAGAGCTGCAGGTTTCTGGCCTCTAAGGTACCGGGGAGGTCCAAACATTACTTTGACTGGGCCGTCTGAAGCTGATTGGTGCGTCTCACCCCTCAGGTCCTCGGGGTGAGAGCTCGCTACGAGAAGGAACTGCGGGTTCTGCACGAGGAGAAGAACCGCTCCGAGGAGGAGATACGGCTGCAGCTCAAGGAGGAGAAGGTTCTGGTTCTGGTTCCGGAGCAGCGGACCAGTCCGGGCCGGAATCTGACGACCGGTTTGTGTTTCAGGGCCGGACCAGAGAGCTGCAGGGTCTGCAGCAGCAGCTGGAGGAGCTGCAGCAGCAGCTCCAGGCCATGGAGGGAACCAGGGGCTGGTTCGAGAGGCGGCTGAAGGAGGCCGAGGTGGGTCCAGCTCCGGCCTGGAACCGGTACTGGTGGGCTTGGCTAGCAGAACCGCGGCCTGATTGCTGTCTGTGTGTGAGCAGGAGAACCTGGAGACGAACAGCGAGCGGCACCGGCAGGATGTCCAGATGCTGCAGGAGGAACACAGCCAGCAGCTGCAGGTAGCTGGAGGTCAGGGGTCAGGGGCCGGTTTTCTCTGGGGCAACAGGGAGCATCACTGGTGGAGTAACAGTCACTAACACAAGAAGGTCAGAGGTCGGTGTCTGATCTTATTTGAATAAATCAGAGCGCTGCTGTCGACCAGTGGGGGGCGCAGCAGCTCTCCCAGCCTAACGGTGGCCTTTGACTAGACCTTTTCTGAGCCCTTCCCAGATCAGTGGAACAGGAATAATTCTGTGTTTGCGTGCTGATTAGACGCACTTCTCGTTAGAGTTGCCGTCTCCCTGGCAACAGAGAGGTTAAACTGTTCCAACAGCCAATCAGAGCAGGAGTTTCCCTCCATCTGTCAGATCCTGCTGCAGTGGCGGCCAGCAGGGGGCGATGCTGCCGAGAAACCAGACACTTCCTGACACCTGATGAGTCGGATTGGGCCATCAGAAGGACGGTCATTAGAAGGTCCATGTTGCTCCCAGAACCACTATGGAGGTTCTGGATGACCCGGTCTAACAGAACATGGACTGAGTTCAGCTGGATGTCTTTTTTTCACACCTGGACGTAGATGGTGGTTCCGGGTGGGCTCTGGATGGATTCTGAGTGGGTCCTGGGTGGCTCTGGATGGTTCTGTTCTGTGGTTTTTCTTTAATCGGTCTAATTAAGGGAATGAAATCCTGGCGGTTTATTTATGTCAGGTGTTTATTCCCTGTAGGAGAAACGAGCTGAGATGGAGGGATGGAGGCAGCAGCTGGTGGAGGTGGAGAAAGAGAGAGATGGAGACAGAGAGACCATCAGGAAGCTCAGACAGGTGAGGTGTTCGTTGTCAGGTTCTCACCGACTGCATGCTAAGCTACTGAAGCAGCCAGCAGCTTCAGCAGCGACGGCGCCATTTCCACACTATTCCACTAGGAGGCGCAGTTGAGGCGCTTTTCCATTGGCAGTGCCCACCAACCGGTTCGGGTCTGCCCGGTTCAACTCTCTGCTGCAGCGACACTCGTTATCGGAGAACCTCCAGGTTCTGGTTCCGATGGACCCAAATAAGCCCTGATGTTTAACAATCTTATAGAAATTCATTGCTGGGGGCGTACTGTGGTGGCACAGGGCGTTGGCCCGCCCCACGTACTGTCAAACATACGAGCCGCAAGTGCCGCAACAACTCTTCAGAGAAAAAAAATGATTTAAAATAAAAAATTCATGATGATGGCGACTCAGATCAGTTGATTATTTCACCGAGCTTGTAAATATTATTACATCCTTATGGATTTAGGCAATGCAGTCAAAACATGAGAGAAAGACACGTTTCTCTTTCATCTGTGTTTCGGCACAGCTAGCAGTTAGCAGCTAGCATCTACTGACGAGCAGTTAGCAGCTAGCATCTACCGACAAGCTGTTAGCGGCTAGCATCTATTGACGAGCAGTTAGCGGCTAGCATCTACCGACTAGCAGTTAGCAGCTAGCATCTACCGACTAGCAGTTAGCAACTAGCATCTACCGACGAGCAGTTAGCAGCCAGCATCTACCGACGAGCAGTTAGCAGCTAGCATCTACCACCGAGCTGTTAGCGGCTAGCATCTACCGACCAGCAGTTAGCGGCTAGCATCTACCACCGAGCTGTTAGCGGCTAGCATCTACCGACCAGCAGTTAGCAGCTAGCATCTACCGACAAGCAGTTAGCAGCTAGCATCTACCGACGAGCAGTTAGCGGCTAGCATCTACCGACGAGCAGTTAGCAGCTAGCATCTACCGACAAGCTGTTAGCGGCTAGCATCTATTGACGAGCAGTTAGCGGCTAGCATCTACCGACTAGCAGTTAGCAGCTAGCATCTACCGACTAGCAGTTAGCAACTAGCATCTACCGACGAGCAGTTAGCAGCCAGCATCTACCGACGAGCAGTTAGCAGCTAGCATCTACCACCGAGCTGTTAGCGGCTAGCATCTACCGACCAGCAGTTAGCGGCTAGCATCTACCACCGAGCTGTTAGCGGCTAGCATCTACCGACCAGCAGTTAGCAGCTAGCATCTACCGACAAGCAGTTAGCAGCTAGCATCTACCGACGAGCAGTTAGCGGCTAGCATCTACCGACAAGCAGTTAGCAGCTAGCATCTACCGACCAGCATCTAGCATCTACCAACGAGCAGTTAGCAGCTAGCATCTACCGACGAGCAGTTAGCGGCTAGCATCTACCGACGAGCAGTTAGAGGCTAGCATCTATCGACAAACAGTTAGCAGCAGGCATCTACTGACTAGCAGTTAGCAGCTAGCATCTACTGACTAGCAGTTAGCATCTACCGACTAGCAGTTAGCGGCTAGCATCTACCGACGAGCAGTTAGCAGCTAGCATCTAGCATCTACCGGCAAGCAGTTAGCA
Source organism: Poeciliopsis prolifica (assembly GCF_027474105.1). NCBI lineage: Eukaryota > Metazoa > Chordata > Actinopteri > Cyprinodontiformes > Poeciliidae > Poeciliopsis > Poeciliopsis prolifica. The sequence goes on along the minus strand of NW_026562457.1, from coordinate 1,521,751 downwards.
GCTAGCATCTACCGACGAGCAGTTAGCAGATAGCATCTACCACCGAGCTGTTAGCGGCTAGCATCTACCGACGAGCAGTTAGCAGCTAGCATCTACCGACAAGCTGTTAGCGGCTAGCATCTATTGACGAGCAGTTAGCGGCTAGCATCTACCGACTAGCAGTTAGCAGCTAGCATCTACCGACTAGCAGTTAGCAACTAGCATCTACCGACGAGCAGTTAGCAGCCAGCATCTACCGACGAGCAGTTAGCAGCTAGCATCTACCACCGAGCTGTTAGCGGCTAGCATCTACCGACCAGCAGTTAGCGGCTAGCATCTACCACCGAGCTGTTAGCGGCTAGCATCTACCGACCAGCAGTTAGCAGCTAGCATCTACCGACAAGCAGTTAGCAGCTAGCATCTACCGACGAGCAGTTAGCGGCTAGCATCTACCGACGAGCAGTTAGCAGCTAGCATCTACCGACAAGCTGTTAGCGGCTAGCATCTATTGACGAGCAGTTAGCGGCTAGCATCTACCGACTAGCAGTTAGCAGCTAGCATCTACCGACTAGCAGTTAGCAACTAGCATCTACCGACGAGCAGTTAGCAGCCAGCATCTACCGACGAGCAGTTAGCAGCTAGCATCTACCACCGAGCTGTTAGCGGCTAGCATCTACCGACCAGCAGTTAGCGGCTAGCATCTACCACCGAGCTGTTAGCGGCTAGCATCTACCGACCAGCAGTTAGCAGCTAGCATCTACCGACCAGCAGTTAGCAGCTAGCATCTACCGACGAGCAGTTAGCGGCTAGCATCTACCGACAAGCAGTTAGCAGCTAGCATCTACCGACCAGCATCTAGCATCTACCAACGAGCAGTTAGCAGCTAGCATCTACCGACGAGCAGTTAGCGGCTAGCATCTACCGACGAGCAGTTAGAGGCTAGCATCTATCGACAAACAGTTAGCAGCAGGCATCTACTGACTAGCAGTTAGCAGCTAGCATCTACTGACTAGCAGTTAGCATCTACCGACTAGCAGTTAGCGGCTAGCATCTACCGACGAGCAGTTAGCAGCTAGCATCTAGCATCTACCGGCAAGCAGTTAGCAGCTAGCATCTACCGACGAGCAGTTAGCAGATAGCATCTACCACCGAGCTGTTAGCAGCTAGCATCTACCGACCAGCAGTTAGCGGCTAGCATCTACCAACGAGCAGTTAGCGGCTAGCATCTACCGACAAGCAGTTGCAGCTAGCATCTACCGACCAGCAGTTAGCGGCTAGCATCTACCAATGAGCTGTTAGCGGCTAGCATCTACCGACCAGCAGTTAGCAGCTAGCATCTACCGACAAGCAGTTAGCATCTAGCATCTACCGATGAGCAGTTAGCGGCTAGCATCTACCGACAAGCAGTTAGCAGCTAGCATCTACCGACCAGCAGCTAGCATCTACCGACGAGCTGTTAGCAGTTGGCATCTACCGACGAGCAGTTAGCAGCTAGCATCTACCGACGAGCTGTTAGCGGCTAGCAGCTACCGACGAGCTGTTAGCGGCTAGCATCTACCGACGAGCTGTTAGCGGCTAGCATCTACGACGAGCTGATAGCGGCTAGCAGTTAACGACGAGCTGTTAGCGGCTAGCTCTACGACGAGCTGTTAGCGCTAGCATCTACCGACGAGCTGTTAGCGGCTAGCATCTACCGACGAGCTGTTAGCGGCTAGCATCTACTGACGAGCTGTTAGCAGTTAGCTGCTGATAAACATTGATCCAGGCAGAGCGGCTCTGACAGCAGCGGCACGTCCTCAGGAAACTTACGATCTAAACGCAACTCAAGGTTGTTTAGGATAAATCTTCTATCCAATCAGTGAATGCAGTCAGCAGCCAATCAGATGGTTTCTTTGCCGTGCCGAGATCAGTCCTGCTAGTTCTACTGGGTCCAGTCGTGGTCCTGGTCCATTCAGCCGGTCTTCCTGTTCCAGGAGCTGAAGGACACGGTGGACGGCCAGCGGATCCTGGAGAAGAAGGGCAGCTCTGCGGTGAGTCCCAGCCGGCCCGCAGCAGGTGAGAGTCGTGCGGCGCCGACTAACTCTGGGCGTCTCTGCAGCTGAAGGACCTGAAGCGGCAGCTGCAGCTGGAGAGGAGGCGGGCCGACAAGCTGCAGGAGCGGCTACAGGAGATCCTGACCAACAGCAGGACCAGGACAGGTAGACGCACCTGAGGCGGCGATGTCATTACCGACCGCACTCACTGGCCTCCAGAACCAGAACCAGGTGCGGCTGTATTAGTTCTGTCCAACTGTTTGTCCTTCAGGTCTGGAGGAGCTGGTCCTGTCTGAGATCAGCAGTCCCAGCCGCACCAGCAGACCGGAGACTCGTCCTCTGTGTCGTCGTTCTCCTACAGAGACGTGATGAAGGACGCGCAGCGGCCAACCAGAACCGGGTGGGTCAACTTCTTCAGCTTCAGCGTCTTTTACCAAAACTTTCTGAGCCGCTGACAAAATCCATGTTGAAACTCGTATCATCTGAGCTTCTGAAGAAACTCACGGGCTCCTGTAGCAGTCAGTACTACAGCGGCTCTGAGAAAGCCTCTGACTACAGGTCCACAGTAACATGCTGCCTGCTCCTGATTGGCTCTGCTGGAAGTTCACCCTAAGCTAGGGGTCACAGCTACCCCCAGAGGACGGGTCTGGTTGCTACGGTTACGCCTCATTACAAAAGAAGACGACCCAAGAACCAGAGACGAGCAGGGCGCCATCTTGATACCAGTAAATAGTAATAAAACAAACTGGATCCATGTCGGCCGGACAGAAACATCAACGCATCACCAGTTTCCAGGTGTTTTCAGGTGTTTCCAGGTGTTTCCAGGTCTTTCCAGGTTTTCCAGGTCTTTCCCATGTATCTGGTGTCTCCGTCAGGAGTTGGTGTAGAGCTCATTATAGTGTTGGTAGGTGTAGGTGACCTCTGACCCCAGTGTGTCTCCGTCCAGTTCCGGCGCCGGCAGCCCACAGTCGCAGCGACCCGCCGATCTTTCTGATGACGAGGTCGGGGAACTGTTCCAGCGGCTGGCCGAGGTCCAGCAGGAGAAATGGATGCTGGAGGAGAAGGTGAGATGCTGCCATGGTTACCGTGGTAACTGTATCGGATAAGCCATTGCCATGGTAACCACGCTGCTCTACCTGGTGCAGGTGAAGCACCTGGAGGTGAGCTGCTCGTCGATGGCCGAGGACATCTGCAGGAAGAGCGCCATCATCGAGACCTACGTGATGGACAGCCGCAGAGGTGAGGACACCAGAACCGGGCCGGGTCTCCTTCACTGTTACCGTCCAGAATCTTCTGGTCTCATCCTGACCTCTGACCTCTCCTCAGACGTGTCGGGCAGCGCATTGGCAGCTCATGGAGGCTCCCAGGGAGACAGAGGATTTTGGGCTCGGTGCTCAGAGACCTGGTGAAACCCGGAGACGAGAACCTGAGGGAGATGAACAAGAAGCTGCAGAACATGCTGGAGGAGCAGCTGACCAAAAACATGCACCTGCAGAAGGTACCACGCTAAGCATGCTAAACAAGCTTAGCAAGCTAAACATTAAGCATGCTAAACTTGCCAAGCATGCTGAACACGCTATGCATGCCAAACATGCTTAGCAACTTAAACACGCCAAGCATTCTTAACATGCTATGCATGGTAAACAAGCTAAGCACACTGAACACGCTATGCATTCTAAATATGCTAAACTCGCAATGCATGTTAAACCCGCTATGCACGCTGAACAAGCTAAGCATGCTAAAATGCTAAAAATGTTTATCAAGCTAAACACACTAAGAATCCTGAACAAGCAAACATACTAAACATGCAGTGCATGCTAAACACTCTGAGCATGATAAACAAGCTTAGCAAGCTACACATGCTTAGCATGCTAAACAAGCTCAGCATGTTAATCAAGCTAAATACGCTAAACAAGCTAAATAAGCATGCTAAACACGCTATGCACACTAAACCCGCTGAACAAGCTAAGCATGCTAACAATGCTAAACAAGTTTATCAAGCCAAAACACACTAAGCATGCTAAACATGCAGTGCACGCTAAACCCACCATGCACGCTAAACAAGCTTAGTATGCTGAACATATTTAGCATGCTAAACACGCTTAACACTCTGAATATGGTTAGGATGATAAAGCATGTGAAACAGAACATGCAGTTTTCTTTTTTTGTCATAATCAGCAACTCCTACCTGTTATCTGTTGATATGAGATCTTATATTTATCAAATATATATTTGACTTTCTGAAATTGGGTCTCCGATGCTCCGCCTCCAGGACATCGTCCCAACATGGCTCCTCTTTTAACCTTTTTACCAGCGTTGCTCTGAGCAGCAGCTCCTATAATGACCTCAGGTGTTTGCTAAATTCTGCTGGCTAGTCTCAAGGAGCTGGGTGGGGGAGGAGCTGCGCCTCGAAGGCGGGGTTAGGTCCACCTATGTGTTTCAGCATATGTTAGCATCATGTGCGTATCGCTTCAAACATGCATGAAAAACATCTCAGCAACACTCAGGTTGTTTCTGAGGGAAAAAACATGAAAGCATTACTTGAACATCTAAAATTCGATACAGCTTCATTTATTCATTTTCTGATTTTTTAAAAATTGGTTTGTTTGTTTTGCATAAAATGGTTGAAGGCAAAAGCTGCAGAAAGTGTTCTGGAGTGGAGTGACCTGACGGTTCTGACCCAAACCTCCGTGTCTCCCTGCAGGACCTGGAGCTGCTGTCCCAGGAATTAGTCCGGCTCAGTAAAGAGGGTGGTCCAGACGTTAGTGTGCGCCACCGGTTCCGGATGAGACTATAATCTGGATCCGTCCTGCTTGCTTCCTTCCTCCTCACTTGCTGCATTCACAACCTGCTGGGGTCTGTCTACTTTCTGGAGCCGGTGTGGTCTGGGCCGGAGGACGAGGATCTCTGAAGGTCTCATTTCTTTTGCTGAATGTACTGTAATTAGACTGCACCGCTCACCTCTCTGGGCCCTGGCTATGACCTGGAGAACTCTGTGTTTATCTTACAGCATGCTGACCTCTGACCTCATCAGTTCATGGACTTTGTGGTCACCATGACAACTGAGCACAGACTGACAGCCAATCAGTGAGCTCGCTTTCCGGTTGTTATGGTTACTGTTTTGGTTTCGCTCTCACAATGCTGAACTTTACTAGAAAACGTTCTGAAGACGGAACCGGAGATTCTACCGCATCCGCCCGTCACTACAGCCAAACTGGGCCACCTTGACCTGCAGCAGGAGGTCCGACTGGTTCTGGTTCTGAATGGTTCTGTCTGCTACAATAAACAGAACCACACAGTCCAGATGTTCCTGACCAGGTCACAAAGTATTTGAGTTTAGGTCGGTTCTGGACCTGTTCCAGAATGAGACCAGATTCTGCAGAAGCAAACGGAACCATCTGACTGGTTCTGATCCGAACCAGCAGACAGTGAACCTATCCTGGTCCTGACCGATTTTGGGATCTGTTAAACCGGAACCGGTTCTTTCCTGAAAACAAAAGTTTCTGTTAAGTTTCACACAGAACCAGCTGATGTTCTGACCCAGAGTAGAACGGACCAGCAGGTCGGGCTTCTGCTGTGTGGCAAGTTCTGTAGCGTCTCTGATCCAGAACCGGACCTGCAGCAATTAATCACTAATCAAGGGTTAGACTACTTCCTGGTTTCCCTCCCCGACAGAATCAAAGTTCTGCAGCTGGTTCTGGTTTCAGCTCTCCTCTGGACTGTGTCTACTTCCTGGAAACATTTCCTCTGCTCATGCAGAGTCCGGATCAGTCTACTTTGTGCAGAATTCACGTTTCCATTATGAGTTTGAACTTATGACTTACTGACCATTCGGCTCTGACTACATACTGGACTCTGCTTTCGACTGACGTCTCGGCTCGTTTTGGCCGGAGCCGGTTCTTTTCTGTGCAGCTTCAGGAAGTTTGAGTTTTATCATCTGAAACATCTAATCTGAACAGGTTTTGTGTGCCGTTTGGATCAGAACCGTGTTTGTACCGTCTGGTTCTGTAAATAATCGCTGTGATTTAAAGAATAAACTATTTATGTCTGATCATCATGACGCTAATTATTGTATCCATGAAGAGAAATAAAATCCTGTGTGGAACCAGCGCCAAGTCAGGAGTCATTTCTTGACCAGAGGTCGTCTTAACAGAATATTTTTCATATTTGACTGGAAAATGTAAAGCCCATCGGTCATTTTACAGGTTATAATTCACAGCCCTGACTGCACATGGACGGACATTGTAGACAGAGTTCATCGCAGAGGCAACTAAAATCAATCAATGAAAAATTATTTCTGAAAATCATCTTTCTGACCGGAGCAGACGGCGTGTTGAAGAGTTATTCCTAAAAAAATACTTTAGTATATTTCAAACTTACTTACATTTGTAAGTACATTTTCAAGTATAAATTGTACTACCAATAAATATATAGAAAGTATACTCAAAGCATCCTTGTACCAATTTGACATTATAACTTGAAACATACTCAAATACAATTGTACCAAAATTGTATTTTTAATTTTAAGAAATATAGTAAATAAAAGTATACTTTTAAGAGAACAAAATATGTATTTTCTCAAGTGTAAATATACACGTACTCAAGTGTATATTTAAAAGATATTAAATATCTTTAAAACATATTTTAAACTAGTATTTTTTTAATTAACTTAAAATTTATTTAATGCTTACTATAACTGATTACTCTCAGTATGTTGTAAATAATATCTCAATGTAATTTAATGCCTTTCAGGTGCCTTAATAATCTTTTACTATTTTTGAGAAAACTGCAAAGAATAAAAAAAATTTGTCCTTATAGTGGAACTTGATGTAAAGTTTGGATCATAACTTTGAATAACTTTGTTATTCACAACAAAGTTGTGAATAATGTGTCCAATCCACTTTCAGATGCATCTATAAGTGAACAGCTTTAGCTCCAGTTCACACTCCAGACCAGATGGTGGCGGTATTGCAAACTTCAGATTTTTTAAAAAGCGCCAAAAAAGTAAGAAAATCCAAGAAGATAACAGACGCTGTTCAAATTTGCCATTTTTACTTACATAATATTGAGTTAAAAGTAGAGAGGGCCTGATAATAGTTAGTAGCTTAGGTAAATTCAAGCTGGTGACGTCCTAGTCCAAGTTAGACGACAACAACAGGAACAGAACCGATGGAAATGAAATGTGGGTCACGAAAGGAGCTAAAAGGACACAGGATGCTAACGTGTTGCTAGCTGGTGGTAAGTTCGCTTCAAATGCTAATTATCTTTGTTTAATTATAAACAGTGTGGCAAAGATAAAAACAAACTAACAGAAAATTATTATTTGTTGAATTTTATTGTGACTTTTCTGATTATTACTAAACAATCATTCAGCTTCATGTTCTGTTTGTTGCAACGTCATACAGTTTTCTTCACAACCTGGTTTTAATGAAGCTCATTATTCCAGAGACTTTGATATTGTGAAGCTGTTATTATAACTCCTTCATCATTGATTTTATCATTAACATATTCTTGCAGATTAAGATGAAAGATGAAGCCAGAGATCAGAAATAAGAAAACCTAAATCCTTTCCTGTCTCAGAGGCTCTAGCTCCACCGGATCACCAACCAGATCACCAACCAGATCACCAACCGGATCACCAACCGGATCACCAACCAGATCATCAACCAGATCATCAACCAGATCATCAACCAGATCACCAACCAGATCACCAACCAGATCATCAACCAGATCATCAACCAGATCATCAACCAGATCACCAACCAGATCACCAACCGGATCATCAACCAGATCACCAACTGGATCACCAACCGGATCATCAACCGGATCATCAACCGGATCACCAACCAGATCACCAACCAGATCAACCGGATCATCAACCGGATCATCAACCGGATCATCAACCGGATCATCAACCGGATCATCAACCAGATCACCAACCGGATCACCAACCGGATCATCAACCGGATCATCAACCGGATCATCAACCAGATCACCAACCAGATCAACCGGATCATCAACCGGATCATCAACCGGATCATCAACCAGATCACCAACCGGATCACCAACCGGATCACCAACCGGATCACCAACCGGATCACCAACCGGATCATCAACCAGATCACCAACTGGATCACCAACCGGATCATCAACCAGATCACCAACTGGATCACCAACCGGATCATCAACCAGATCACCAACCAGATCACCAACCAGATCACCAACCGGATCATCAACCAGATCACCAACTGGATCACCAACCAGATCACCAACCAGCTCTGAGGATGAAGCTCCACATCGTCTTCATGATGAAGGAGTTCTATTTACTGAGCAGCTGGCCACAGTTTACCAGCAGAATCTGGTGAGTTTCTGACACTAAGAGCTTAATAAACATCATTTAATTTTAAAATAACTGGACAGAATTGATTCCCCTTGTTAATCCACTGTTTGTGTTTCATAGAGTTTATTCATCGTAATCTTTCAGGGCCCGTTTTGGACCGGTGACCCGTCCAGGATGAACCCGCCTGTCATCTGTTGGCTGATGGAGACGGGCCCCACCTTGCTGATCGATGCTGATCGATGCTGATCGATGCTAATCGGTGCTGATCGATGCTGATCGATGCTGATCGATGCTGATCGATGCTGATCGATGCTGATCGATGCTGATCGGTTCTGATCGGTGCTGATCGGTGCTAATCGATGCTGATCGGTGCTGATCGGTTCTGATCGGTGCTGATCGGTGCTGATCGGTTCTGATCGGTGCTAATCGGTGCTGATTGGTTCTGATCGGTGCTGATCGGTGCTGATCGGTTCTGATCGGTGCTAATCGATGCTGATCGGTGCTAATCGGTTCTGATCGGTGCTAATCGGTGCTGATCGGTTCTGATCGGTGCTAATCGATGCTGATCGGTTCTGATCGGTACTGATCGGTTCTGATCGGTTCTGATTCTGGACGGTGTTTGTGGTGTTCCCCAGGGCTCAGTATCAGGACTAAAGTTGTTTATCTTATACATAAATGATATATGTTAGGTTTCCAAAACAATTTTGTTTTATTTGCAGATAATACAAACATTTTAGTACAGGTGAAAATTTACAGCATCTTTTGATGGAAATGAATTTAGAGTAATTTAAATTCAAAAAGTGGTTTGATATTAACAAATTATCATTAAATTTAGGTAAAACCAAATTTATGTTATTTGGGAATCTTAAAAGGCGAAGAGATTTACTAATAATATAACTGGAGAAGGGACTGACATTCAGTTTTTGGGAATATTGATTCATAATAAGATCTGTTGGAAAATCCTTATTAAATATGTTGAATGTAAAATAGTTACAAGTATTGCAGTTATCTCTAATGCTGGAACATTTCTGCTCCTTCAGGTTCTCCACTCATCAATTATTTTGCCGTATTCAAGTTACTGTTTGTTGCAACACTTATCCAGCTTCACTTCAACCATGATGCACATTACAGATCAGAGCCATTCCAGTAATTGATTTTTATTGTCATACCAACAATTTATTTATAGATTCTTACCTCCTGAAACTCCCAGATTTGGTAGCGTTTCAAACTTTTATGCATAAAGTTAGAAACAAACTACGACCAGAAAAATGATTTAGAGATGGTGGGAATACGGCTGCAGAGAAAAGCTCAGCTGCACAACTTTGAACGTTCAAACAAAGGAAAGATCTGGAATAAAGTCACTAAACAGCTGAAACAAAGTGCAAGCATGAGGCTTTTTAAGAAAAGAATCAAAATAGTTATTATTCAAAAGTATCAGGATGAACAGGGATTATGAATTTAACTGGGAATAACGACACTATGGATGACTGGGTGCAGCATGTTGTATGTAAATGAGTGTAAATATATTATTATGTAAATATGCAGGTAGATGAGTATATATACATATAAATGTATGTAATACTTGCATCTGGTTCAGGAAATATTATTTCAGATTTATTATTACTGTTTTTTGTTTTGTGTTTTTTAAAGGATACTGGAAACAGGAGGATTATTTATGCTATGAATTAATGAATGGATTGTATGATTATATAAGTGAAACTTCATCCTTTTCAGACTCAAAGTCACAGAATAAGTGATATTTGCATGGACTTAAGTTTGTAAATTTGACAATAAGGTATTTACACTTAGAAACATGAAAGTCTTTATTATGATGTTTTGTTTTTCTGGTGAAAAGTCTGAAATAAATGATCATCAAATCAAAATCCAACCTGGATGTGTGCTCAGGGATCCAGTGGATCGGAGGTCAGGGACCCAGTGGATTGGAGGTCAGGGATCCAGTGGATCGGAGGTCAGGGATCCAGTGGATCGGAGGTCAGGGATCCAGTGGATCGGAGGTCAGGGATCCAGTGGATCGGAGGTCAGGGACCCAGTGGATCGGAGGTCAGGGACCCAGTGGATCGGAGGTCAGGGATCCAGTGGATCGGAGGTCAGGGACCCAGTGGATCGGAGGTCAGGGATCCAGTGGATCGGAGGTCAGGGATCCAGTGGATCGGAGGTCAGGGACCCAGTGGATCGGAGGTCAGGGACCCAGTGGATCGGAGGTCAGGGACCCAGTGGATCGGAGGTCAGGGACCCAGTGGATCGGAGGTCAGGGACCCAGTGGATCGGAGGTCAGGGACCCAGTGGATCGGAGGTCAGGGACCCAGTGGATCGGAGGTCATGTGACTTGCTGTGGCCAAATGAGCTGCTGCTTTACGTTGATGCTGGTGGGAAAATGACGCAATCAAGCAAAGACTCTGAGAAGTTTTGATATTGTCAAGATAATCAGCCCAAGGGTCACAGTTCACAGGTCAGTAAGAAGCTTTAATGAAATATTTCAAGAAAGTGGAGAGTGTGTTGCTGAAGCAGCTTTTATCCCCGACATGTTGCTGCACGGATCATTTTGTGCAGGTGTTTCAGTAACTCATGTTCAAAATGATGCAAAAAGGACATTCAAAAACATAAATGTGCATCGGACAGAACGTTGTTTCACTCTTAATTCCTGATCAACTCATCTTTGCTCTCCTTGGGCTGTTTATTGGTTCCCATGCAACGTGTGACATTAATAATAAATCAGCCGTTTTTCTACATTTTTTCCAGGACAAATTTTATAATTTGTTCATAGAACATGGCAATATTCAGAGCAATAATCAAATAGGAGGAAATATTTCATAAAGCATAAATCCATTTTAAATCATGGATCCTATGAAGTAAAATGAAAATATGGACCATAAAGAGAAATTTGCTTTGTTCTCTGACAGAAACCAAACTATCGACTTAAATGCAGAGAGAAAATATATTTTACATTTCTAAATATCAGCATCTTTAATCCACATTTGATAGAATGAGTAATATTAATGGTGACTGTGCTCAACCAAACCCAAAAAGGGTTTTGCAGCTTTAATATTTGCTGCATTAAGACAATCATAAGTCCAGGTCTGGTCTGTGGGATTCAGCAGGACTGAAGGTTTTACCACCAAGTTCACTTTGATTCATTTGGCTTCACAGAAGTGACTTTAAAAATGTTTCAGAACATTTTGATGCAGAATCTCATGCTAGATCAAATCAGACAATAAAAGGAAAATATGTGATCATTCTTCACAAAAATATTCCTGAATTATGTTTTCAAGCATTGAGCAAATAAAGGCTGATTTCATAAATTATGGCTGAAAAGTTCCTTTGTCAGCAGTTCCATCACCAACTGAAACACGTTACATACATGAATTAGATTACTTCCAGTTTAACATGTTTATATTTCATAGTGTGTTTAATACAAAAGTTATTTTTGAAAGACGCTGTTAATCTGACAAGCCTGATCAGGATGTAAATCCTAAGTTATTAATTTATGGAATGAGACTGTCTGGCATTGACATGTAAGTTTTGGGTTTATTCTGAGCGCCGCTTTGACTGTGGCTCTGTCTATTTCCTGGAGAAGATGTTGCTTAGCCAAAAGTTTGTCAGAAGAAAGTTGCCGTGTCATGATGGAGGTCATGTGACTGGAGACGCCGCCGTCACCTTTAATTAGCAACTTCTGGTCCCTCAGTGGGGAGATTAGAGAGGTGAGCACCTTAACGAGATGGCAGCTGATTGGCTGAGGCTGGAGGTTAATTGGGAGAAGGACCTGGAGGTAATTAAAAGCTTCAGGCTGCAGAACCTGAGCGACTCACGGCTCCGTCGAGTTCCTGCTGCAAACTGTCTGCTGAGGTGAAACGAGACCAAAGTCATTTAGCCGCAACGTTTCCACTCGACGGTTTTATAACCAACGTTCAGTCTGGACAGCAGCTTCAGCAACACGTCAAAGAGCTTCACATCCTGAACACTGCAGACACAGAGAACAGCAATCAGATCATTGATCCACGTCCACTTATTGATCAGATCAGCTCAACCAGCTGCTGTCAGTCTGGATTTAAAGGAGCTCAGGGTTTCGGCTGCTTCTCACTTCTCTGGAAGTTTGTTCCAGATCTAATGCTGCTTTTGCATGTTTGGTTCTGGTTCTGCTGCAGAACCAGAACCAGAACCTGATGGGTCCAGCAGCAGCAGATCTTTAATGTATTGAGGTGCTGAGCAGGTCAGTGGTTTATAAACCGGGCCGTGTGGAACCGGGCCGTGTGGAACCGGGCCGTGTGGAACCGGGCCGTGTGGAACCGGGCCGTGTAGAACCGGGCCGTGTCTCTATCCTCCCAGTCAGAACTCCAGCTGCAGGTTTGAATTGGACCAAAACATTTCGCTGCTTCTCGACTCACGAGATCCAATCGTTGTAGAAACTGAATTAAAAACTTGGTGATTTTGTGTTTTTGCAGTGAAGCTGCAATTAGATGATCTGATGGGCTCCAGGCGATTCCAGGTTATTCCAGGCGATTCCAGGTGATTCCAGGTTATTCCAGGTTATTCCAGGTGATTCCAGGTGATTCCCGCTCCCGGGACGAGTCAGTTCTGATCCACATTATTTCTGAACTGAATCTCTGATCAGCGGATCGGGACCTGCAGTGAGACTGAAGGAGGCTCCGTGTTGGACCGGGCCGGTTCTGAAGGACGAGCCTTCATCACAGCTGGTTGAGGAAGACGAGCTGATGATGTAACGCGGCCCGCATCGTCCCGGGAAACCGGGGGTTGCCACGGAGATCCCGCATGTCTGGAGGGGCGGAGCCTCAAAGGTTTAAAAAATTCAGGAGTTTTCAGCAGCAAGAGGCTAAATATAGACTTCCTGTCGGGACAGGGCCGCCTTCTGGGTCGATCAGAACCGCTTAGAACCAGAACACGACTGTAACTTCAGAAGGAGAACGTCCTGTTTCAGCAGCGTGGTTCCGGTCCGGTTTCAGATCCGCGCTGAACCCCACACATTTGGAGGCCGTTCAGCTGGAGAACCAGAAAACTGCAGGTCCAGAACCGGGTTGGGTCCAGAACTGGAGCTGTCCAGTCAGGAAGAGAAAAACTTTAGTTCAGAAGAAAACTTGATGGAAGGACAAACTGGTGTTGAGATTGAAGCTGACAGAGCAGCTGAAGGAACCATCATCCATCTGGTGAGGAGGTTCTGATGGTTCTGGTGGTTCTGATGGTTCTGATGGTTCTGATGGTTCTGGTGGTTCTAGTGGTTCTGGTGGTTCTGGTGGTTTTGATGGTTCTGATGGTTCTGATGGTTCTGATGGTTCTGATGGTTCTGATGGTTCTGGTGGTTCTGATGGTTCTGATGGTTCTGATGGTTCTGGTGGTTCTGATGGTTCTGGTGGTTCTGATGGTTCTGATGGTTCTGATGGTTCTGGTGGTTCTGATGGTTCTGGTGGTTCTGATGGTTCTGGTGGTTCTGGTGGTTCTGATGGTTCTGATGGTTCTGGTGGTTCTAGTGGTTCTAGTGGTTCTGATGGTTCTGATGGTTCTGGTGGTTCTGGTGGTTCTAGTGGTTCTGGTGGTTCTGATGGTTCTGATGGTTCTGGTGGTTCTGGTGGTTCTAGTGGTTCTGGTGGTTCTGATGGTTCTGGTGGTTCTGATGGTTCTGATGGTTCTGATGGTTCTGATGGTTCTGATGGTTCTGATGGTTCTGGTGGTTCTGGTGGTTCTAGTGGTTCTGATGGTTCTGGTGGTTCTGGTGGTTCTGATGGTTCTGGTGGTTCTGGTGGTTTTGATGGTTCTGATGGTTCTGATGGTTCTGATGGTTCTGATGGTTCTGATGGTTCTGGTGGTTCTGATGGTTCTGATGGTTCTGATGGTTCTGGTGGTTCTGATGGTTCTGGTGGTTCTGATGGTTCTGATGGTTCTGATGGTTCTGGTGGTTCTGATGGTTCTGGTGGTTCTGATGGTTCTGGTGGTTCTGGTGGTTCTGATGGTTCTGATGGTTCTGGTGGTTCTGGTGGTTCTAGTGGTTCTGGTGGTTCTGATGGTTCTGATGGTTCTGGTGGTTCTGGTGGTTCTAGTGGTTCTGGTGGTTCTGATGGTTCTGATGGTTCTGGTGGTTCTGGTGGTTCTAGTGGTTCTGGTGGTTCTGATGGTTCTGATGGTTCTGGTGGTTCTGGTGGTTCTAGTGGTTCTGGTGGTTCTGATGGTTCTGGTGGTTCTGATGGTTCTGATGGTTCTGATGGTTCTGATGGTTCTGATGGTTCTGGTGGTTCTAGTGGTTCTAGTGGTTCTGATGGTTCTGGTGGTTCTGGTGGTTCTAGTGGTTCTGGTGGTTCTGATGGTTCTGATGGTTCTGGTGGTTCTGGTGGTTCTAGTGGTTCTGGTGGTTCTGATGGTTCTGGTGGTTCTGATGGTTCTGATGGTTCTAGTGGTTCTGATGGTTCTGATGGTTCTGGTGGTTCTAGTGGTTCTGGTGGTTCTGGTGGTTCTGATGGTTCTGGTGGTTCTGGTGGTTCTGATCCTATGAGACTCTGAACGTCTCCAAACGATAAAAACTTTACTGATTTCAGAAACAAAAAGTTCAGAACCGTCCTGGAAGGAATCGGATCTCAGAGGTGATTCTGATCAGAACCGCTGATGGAGCAGATCGACCCGTTTTCCTGCAACAGGTTTGGGCAGCCATCTTGTCCTCCATCCTGTCCTCCATCTGGTCCTCCACCTGTCCTCCACCTGTCCTCCACCTGTCCTCCACCTGTCATCCATCAGGTCCTCCACCTGTCCTCCATCTGGTCCTCCACCTGTCCTCCACCTGTCCTCCATCAGGTCCTCCACCTGTCCTCCATCCTGTCCTCCACCTGTCCTCCATCCTGTCATCCATCAGGTCCTCCACCTGTCCTCCATCCTGTCATCCATCAGGTCCTCCACCTGTCCTCCATCTGGTCCTCCACCTGTCCTCCATCCTGTCCTCCACCTGTCCTCCATCCTGTCATCCATCAGGTCCTCCACCTGTCCTCCATCTGGTCCTCCACCTGTCCTCCACCTGTCCTCCACCTGTCATCCATCCTGTCATCCATCAGGTCCTCCACCTGTCCTCCATCTGGTCCTCCACCTGTCCTCCACCTGTCCTCCACCTGTCATCCATCAGGTCCTCTGTACCAGGATGAATTATTAACGAGTTTCCAGCGTCTCCTCGTCTCATTGATTCGCCACAAAAAGCTCCACCTTCATCCTCCTCTTCCTCAGGCAGAACCGCACTGAAAGACAAAACCGATCTGGTCCGGTCCGGTTTTTCCTCCCCACCCAGACCAGCAGAAGGAAAACATCCAGCTGTTCCCCCTGCAGGCCACCAGGGGGCGCCAGCTGTCAGCGTGAAGCTTTGGAGTCCTCTGACTTGATCCGACGCTCTGAAGGAACAGAACCGTTTATTAGTTCCTTCAGGGACCCATCAGGGTCACAGATCTAGAGTTATAGATCTAGATGCAGCTTCAGTTCTTCCAGCTGGAAACCAGAGATCAGGCTGACCTCTGACCTCTACCCTCTGACCTCACCCTGCAGAGCCAGCTCCAGAACATTTCCAGGATCAGTGGTTCTGATGACCAGATGTCCTGGTCATCAGAACCAGAACCAAACATGAGCGAGCAGCATTCAGCTTCTATTTACCTCAAATCTGGAACAAACTTTCAGAAAACTGTGAAAAAGCTGAAACCCTTAGCTCCTTTAAGGCTTGGCCTGTCAACCTGAGCTAACACTTCCTGTCTCTGAGCTAACACTTCCTGTCCCTGAGCAAACACTTCCTGTCCCTGAGCTAACACTTCCTGTCCCTGAGCAAACACTTCCTGTCTCTGAGCTAACACTTCCTGTCTCTGAGCTAACACTTCCTGTCTCTGAGCTAACACTTCCTGTCTCTGAGCTAACACTTCCTGTCTCTGAGCTAACACTTCCTGTCCCTGAGCAAACACTTCCTGTCTCTGAGCTAACACTTCCTGTCCCTGAGCTAACACTTCCTGTCTCTGAGCTAACACTTCCTGTCTCTGAGCTAACACTTCCTGTCCCTTCATCACCAGACAAACGGGTTGGTTCTTCAGGACCAGGTCGGGTTAGGGTTCAACTTTTCTAAGTCTTTGGATTTCTGACTGTGTGTGTGTATAACTGTGTGTGTGAGTGTATAACTGTGTGTGAGTGTGTGTAACTGTGTGTGAGTGTAACTGTGTGTGAGTGTAACTGTGTGTGTGAGTGTAACTGTGTGTGTGAGTGTATAACTGTGTGTGAGTGTAACTGTGTGTGTGAGTGTGTGTAACTGTGTGTGTGAGTGTATAACTGTGTGTGAGTGTAACTGTGTGTGTGAGTGTATAACTGTGTGTGTGAGTGTGTGTAACTGTGTGTGTGAGTGTGTGTAACTGTGTGTGTGAGTGTGTGTAACTGTGTGTGTGAGTGTATAACTGTGTGTGTGAGTGTATAACTGTGTGTGAGTGTAACTGTGTGTGAGTGTATAACTGTGTGTGAGTGTGTATAACTGTGTGTGTGTGTGTGTGTAACTGTGTGTGTGAGTGTATAACTGTGTGTGAGTGTATAACTGTGTGTGAGTGTGTATAACTGTGTGTGTGTGAGTGTAACTGTGTGTGTGAGTGTATAACTGTGTGTGAGTGTAACTGTGTGTGAGTGTGTATAACTGTGTGTGTGTGTGTGTGTAACTGTGTGTGTGAGTGTATAACTGTGTGTGTGAGTGTATAACTGTGTGTGTGAGTGTAACTGTGTGTGAGTGTAACTGTGTGTGAGTGTAACTGTGTGTGAGTGTGTGTAACTGTGTGTGTGAGTGTATAACTGTGTGTGAGTGTGTGTAACTGTGTGTGTGAGTGTAACTGTGTGTGTGAGTGTATAACTGTGTGTGTGAGTGTGTGTAACTGTGTGTGTGAGTGTATAACTGTGTGTGAGTGTAACTGTGTGTGTGAGTGTATAACTGTGTGTGTGAGTGTATAACTGTGTGTGTGAGTGTATAACTGTGTGTGAGTGTGTGTAACTGTGTGTGTGAGTGTATAACTGTGTGTGTGAGTGTGTAACTGTGTGTGTGAGTGTGTGTAACTGTGTGTGTGAGTGTGTAACTGTGTGTGAGTGTGTGTAACTGTGTGTGTGAGTGTAACTGTGTGTGTGAGTGTATAACTGTGTGTGTGAGTGTGTGTAACTGTGTGTGTGAGTGTATAACTGTGTGTGAGTGTAACTGTGTGTGTGAGTGTATAACTGTGTGTGTGAGTGTATAACTGTGTGTGTGAGTGTATAACTGTGTGTGAGTGTGTATAACTGTGTGTGAGTGTGTATAACTGTGTGTGTGAGTGTATAACTGTGTGTGAGTGTGTATAACTGTGTGTGTGAGTGTGTATAACTGTGTGTGTGAGTGTATAACTGTGTGTGTGAGTGTATAACTGTGTGTGAGTGTGTATAACTGTGTGTGTGAGTGTATAACTGTGTGTGAGTGTGTATAACTGTGTGTGTGAGTGTATAACTGTGTGTGTGAGTGTATAACTGTGTGTGAGTGTAACTGTGTGTGTGAGTGTATAACTGTGTGTGTGAGTGTATAACTGTGTGTGAGTGTAACTGTGTGTGAGTGTGTATAACTGTGTGTGTGAGTGTATAACTGTGTGTGTGAGTGTATAACTGTGTGTGAGTGTAACTGTGTGTGAGTGTGTATAACTGTGTGTGTGAGTGTATAACTGTGTGTGTGAGTGTATAACTGTGTGTGTGAGTGTATAACTGTGTGTGTGAGTGTGTGTAACTGTGTGTGTGAGTGTATAACTGTGTGTGTGAGTGTATAACTGTGTGTGAGTGTGTATAACTGTGTGTGAGTGTGTATAACTGTGTGTGTGAGTGTATAACTGTGTGTGAGTGTGTGTAACTGTGTGTGTGAGTGTGTATAACTGTGTGTGTGAGTGTATAACTGTGTGTGTGAGTGTATAACTGTGTGTGAGTGTGTATAACTGTGTGTGTGAGTGTATAACTGTGTGTGAGTGTGTATAACTGTGTGTGTGAGTGTATAACTGTGTGTGTGAGTGTATAACTGTGTGTGAGTGTAACTGTGTGTGTGAGTGTATAACTGTGTGTGTGAGTGTATAACTGTGTGTGAGTGTAACTGTGTGTGAGTGTGTGTAACTGTGTGTGTGAGTGTATAACTGTGTGTGAGTGTAACTGTGTGTGTGAGTGTATAACTGTGTGTGTGAGTGTATAACTGTGTGTGTGAGTGTATAACTGTGTGTGAGTGTGTATAACTGTGTGTGAGTGTGTATAACTGTGTGTGTGAGTGTATAACTGTGTGTGAGTGTATAACTGTGTGTGTGAGTGTGTATAACTGTGTGTGTGAGTGTATAACTGTGTGTGTGAGTGTATAACTGTGTGTGAGTGTGTATAACTGTGTGTGTGAGTGTATAACTGTGTGTGTGAGTGTGTATACTGTGTGTGTGAGTGTATAACTGTGTGTGTGAGTGTATAACTGTGTGTGTGAGTGTATAACTGTGTGTGTGAGTGTATAACTGTGTGTGTGAGTGTATAACTGTGTGTGAGTGTGTATAACTGTGTGTGTGAGTGTATAACTGTGTGTGTGAGTGTATAACTGTGTGTGAGTGTAACTGTGTGTGTGAGTGTATAACTGTGTGTGAGTGTATAACTGTGTGTGTGAGTGTATAACTGTGTGTGAGTGTGTATAACTGTGTGTGAGTGTGTATAACTGTGTGTGTGAGTGTATAACTGTGTGTGAGTGTGTGTAACTGTGTGTGTGAGTGTGTATAACTGTGTGTGTGAGTGTATAACTGTGTGTGTGAGTGTATAACTGTGTGTGTGAGTGTGTATAACTGTGTGTGTGAGTGTATAACTGTGTGTGTGAGTGTATAACTGTGTGTGAGTGTGTATAACTGTGTGTGAGTGTGTATAACTGTGTGTGTGAGTGTATAACTGTGTGTGTGAGTGTATAACTGTGTGTGTGAGTGTATAACTGTGTGTGAGTGTGTATAACTGTGTGTGAGTGTGTATAACTGTGTGTGAGTGTGTATAACTGTGTGTGAGTGTGTGTAACTGTGTGTGTGTGTGTAACTGTGTGTGTGAGTGTGTGTAACTGTGTGTGTGAGTGTATAACTGTGTGTGAGTGTAACTGTGTGTGTGAGTGTATAACTGTGTGTGTGAGTGTATAACTGTGTGTGTGAGTGTATAACTGTGTGTGAGTGTAACTGTGTGTGAGTGTGTATAACTGTGTGTGAGTGTGTATAACTGTGTGTGAGTGTGTATAACTGTGTGTGTGAGTGTATAACTGTGTGTGTGAGTGTATAACTGTGTGTGTGAGTGTGTGTAACTGTGTGTGTGAGTGTATAACTGTGTGTGTGAGTGTATAACTGTGTGTGAGTGTGTATAACTGTGTGTGAGTGTGTATAACTGTGTGTGTGAGTGTATAACTGTGTGTGAGTGTGTGTAACTGTGTGTGTGAGTGTGTATAACTGTGTGTGTGAGTGTATAACTGTGTGTGTGAGTGTATAACTGTGTGTGAGTGTGTATAACTGTGTGTGTGAGTGTATAACTGTGTGTGAGTGTGTATAACTGTGTGTGTGAGTGTATAACTGTGTGTGTGAGTGTATAACTGTGTGTGAGTGTAACTGTGTGTGAGTGTAACTGTGTGTGTGAGTGTATAACTGTGTGTGTGAGTGTATAACTGTGTGTGAGTGTAACTGTGTGTGAGTGTGTATAACTGTGTGTGAGTGTGTATAACTGTGTGTGAGTGTGTATAACTGTGTGTGTGAGTGTATAACTGTGTGTGTGAGTGTATAACTGTGTGTGTGAGTGTGTGTAACTGTGTGTGTGAGTGTATAACTGTGTGTGTGAGTGTATAACTGTGTGTGTGAGTGTGTATAACTGTGTGTGTGAGTGTATAACTGTGTGTGAGTGTGTATAACTGTGTGTGAGTGTGTGTAACTGTGTGTGTGAGTGTATAACTGTGTGTGTGAGTGTGTGTAACTGTGTGTGTGAGTGTATAACTGTGTGTGTGAGTGTATAACTGTGTGTGAGTGTGTGTAACTGTGTGTGTGAGTGTATAACTGTGTGTGTGAGTGTGTATAACTGTGTGTGTGAGTGTATAACTGTGTGTGTGAGTGTATAACTGTGTGTGTGAGTGTATAACTGTGTGTGTGAGTGTGTGTAACTGTGTGTGTGAGTGTATAACTGTGTGTGTGAGTGTATAACTGTGTGTGAGTGTATAACTGTGTGTGAGTGTGTATAACTGTGTGTGTGAGTGTATAACTGTGTGTGAGTGTGTATAACTGTGTGTGTGAGTGTATAACTGTGTGTGTGAGTGTAAACTGTGTGTGTGAGTGTATAACTGTGTGTGTGAGTGTGTATAACTGTGTGTGTGAGTGTATAACTGTGTGTGTGAGTGTATAACTGTGTGTGTGAGTGTATAACTGTGTGTGTGAGTGTATAACTGTGTGTGTGAGTGTATAACTGTGTGTGAGTGTGTATAACTGTGTGTGAGTGTGTATAACTGTGTGTGAGTGTATAACTGTGTGTGTGAGTGTATAACTGTGTGTGTGAGTGTATAACTGTGTGTGAGTGTGTATAACTGTGTGTGAGTGTGTGTAACTGTGTGTGAGTGTATAACTGTGTGTGAGTGTGTATAACTGTGTGTGTGAGTGTATAACTGTGTGTGTGAGTGTATAACTGTGTGTGAGTGTGTATAACTGTGTGTGTGAGTGTATAACTGTGTGTGTGAGTGTATAACTGTGTGTGAGTGTGTATAACTGTGTGTGTGAGTGTATAACTGTGTGTGTGAGTGTATAACTGTGTGTGAGTGTAACTGTGTGTGTGAGTGTGTGTAACTGTGAGTGTGTATAACTGTGTGTGTGTTGGGAGGAAGAGAAAGGAAAAGGCTAAAAGAGCAGGAATGACAACAGAAAGAGAAAGCGGTGAGAGAGAGAAGAGTGGAGGGAGGGTCGAGCAAGCGAATGGAGGAGGAGGAGGAGCGTGAGGAAGAGGAGGAGGACAGGAGATGTGGTTGTTGCCGCGGCAGCAGAGCAGGACGGCTCACAGGCGGCACAACTACTCCTCTTTCT
This sequence comes from Poeciliopsis prolifica, assembly GCF_027474105.1. Classification (NCBI taxonomy): domain Eukaryota; kingdom Metazoa; phylum Chordata; class Actinopteri; order Cyprinodontiformes; family Poeciliidae; genus Poeciliopsis; species Poeciliopsis prolifica. Next base: position 1,500,332 of record NW_026562457.1, on the reverse strand, counting down.
GTTTTATTCTTCCTCTTTCTGTTGCTTTCACCTGGAGGAGCTGCTTCCTCTTCCTCCTCTTCATCAGCCTGACCAGCGGTAAGTAGGATGAAATCTAAACTGCTCCAGATTCACTGCTGAGAATAGAAAGACCAGAGGAAGAGCAGCAGGAGGAGGAGGAGAGGAGGAGCGGGACGGGACGATGGGAGGAAGAGTTTGGAGACAAACTCAACTTCCAGAGAGACGATGAGCGAAAAACACCAACTGTGTGTGTGTGTTACGTGTGTGTGTTACTGTGTGTGTGTTACTGTGTGTGTTACTGTGTGTGTGTTACTGTGTGTGTGTGTTACTGTGTGTGTGTGTTATTGTGTGTGTGTGTTACTGTGTGTGTGTGTTACTGTGTGTGTGTGTGTGTTACTGTGTGTGGTGTTACTGTGTGTGTGTGTGTTACTGTGTGTGTTACTGTGTGTGTGTTACTGTGTGTGTGTGTACTGTGTGTGTGTTACTGTGTGTGTGTGTTGGGGTGTGTGTGTGTGTGTTACTGTGTGTGTGTGTTACTGTGTGTGTGTTACTGTGTGTGTGTGTGTGTGTGTGTGTGTTACTGTGTGTGTGTACTGTGTGTGTGTTACTGTGTGTGTGTGTTACTGTGTGTGTGTGTTACTGTGTGTGTGTGTGTGTGTGTTACTGTGTGTGTGTGTGTTACTGTGTGTGTGTGTGTGTGTTACTGTGTGTGTGTTACTGTGTGTGTGTGTTACTGTGTGTGTGTGTGTGTGTGTTACTGTGTGTGTGTGTTACTGTGTGCTGCCTGATGTTGATGTAATCCACATAATGAATTAGTGATGAACTTCTGCTTTTATCACCTCACACACACACACACACACTGTGCTCATTAATATTCACACCTTTGGAGCTGTTGTCCAATCAGAAGTCAGCCTGAATGTTTCCTGTGGAGGAACCTGACGGACCTGGATGGACCGGCTGGTCTGCTCCAGTTTCCTGTTGGGTTGATGGTTCTGGTTTCCTGTTGGGTTGATGGTTCTGGTTTCCTGTTGGGTTGATGGTTCTGGTTTCCGTCGGTTTGACTCCAGCAAGATTCAGATTTTCTGAGGCTCAGAATCGAGTTTTGGTGAAACGTGTTTGGATCCGGGTTTGACGAAGGTCTGCAGATCAGGAACTTTCTGACTGAAGCCAGAACTTGAAGAACCTCGTGAGGCCCTGGAGTGGGCTGGATGGTCTCCATGGAGATGACCTGGATGACCTGTGACATCAACCGTCAGCAGTTGACCTCCGGTTTCCGCTCTTTGGGCTCCTCTGTAAGTTCACTTTCAGTCAAGATGGCTGTCGTTTTAATCCTTTTGGACCAGTTAGTGAAACCATCTGTGATGTTTATGGTTCAAAATATGTTGACTATAATTTTATGACCACCAGGGCGGCCATTTTGAAACTAAGGAATGATCAGTAAGTATGATTTCTACATGTTGAGTTATGAAAGATTGAACACCGAAAGGATTTATGTGATATTAGCCAATTCAGTACAAAAATAACATGGCCGCCATCTTGACTTTCCCGAGGCGACCATAATTTGTTTTCAAACAGCAATCTGTGCCGAGAAACATGATCATTTCCACATGAGGTTTAGTGTCTCCACTCTGGTGATCCAAAGGTTCTGGTTCTGGTTCCGAAGTGCCTGGGCTTCAGGACAGGGAAGCAATTTAAAACCCAAACTGTACCAGAAGAGCAGAACCGGACTGATCCGACCTGCCGTCGGGTCAGAACGAAGTCTTCTGAGGTCCTGCCGGGTCCAGGTAGCCGGGTCATCAGCAGGGCGTGTTGGACCTGCAGGCTCTTTTGGTTGGTGAATTTTGGTGGAGCTGCTGCAGCTCGCCTGCTCTGGTTTCCGTCGGAAGCTTCCGGTTCTCCATGTTCGGACCTCGGTGCCTCAGGTCGCTGCCAGAGGAACGGCCTCGATCCGTTCAACCACACAGGACCCAGAACCGATCAGAACCCGGACCGTGTTCCTCCAGGAGAAGCTGCTGCAGCTCCGAGGTTCTGCTGCGGCTCGCTGCAGCCCGGCTAATGAGCTCACTCCAGCAGCGCCCATCTCCCTCTGGGTGTGGCCGGTCTCACATGTCTGTTTGGATCAGAACCGGGCTCCAGATCAGACAGACACGCTGTTGGTGTGAAGCTGAGGAAGACGATCTTCCTCCTGAAGCGTCAGCAGCTCTGAGGTCCTGGAATCTTCAGGGATTCTAGATTTATTGGGAAACGCTGCACATCAGCAGGTATTCCAGGTTTATTCCAGGTTCATTCCAGGGTTAATCCCAGGCCAGGGCCTTTACTCCAGATGTTTCAGGAGAACTGAGGTCCTGCAGGGTCCAGGAAGCCGGGTCATCAGCAGGGCGTGTTGGACCTTCAGGACCTGGAAGACCTCTGATCAGAGGGATTGATCGGTATTGGAAACGTTTTCCAGGTATTGTTCCGAACACATCAGAACTATCTCCTGACCCGCGGGTCGCTCTATTCTCTGGACAGCAACTTACGGAGTCTGAGTGGGTCAAAGGTCAGGATCTGACCCAGTTCTGCAGAACCTCTGAAGGTAGAGCATGGGTCAGAACCAGACCAAACTGGGCAGTAGGTACATCACATAGATTCTGTCACATAGATCCGCTCCCCGACTGTGTGACCGAACTCTTCATCAGCTGCTGAGGAAGAAACCAGGCAGCACACACACACTCGCAGACGCACACACACACACGCGCGTTTATGTGTCTTTGTGGGACTTTCCATTGACCTCCATTCATTTCTACAGTCTAACCTTCATCTTAACTGTAACCAAAACTCAATTCACACTTCAGTCCTAAATCTGACCCTGATCCAAACAGTGCTCTCCTTGTGGCTCCTTCAGGGCCCCGAACCAAATGCCCTGAAGGAGCATTTGGTTCCCACAACATAGCAGGAAAATGGTCCCCATAAGGTATTAGAAAACACACACACACCAGTTGCTATAACTTGGTGGACAATATTTACTGTAAACTAATGTTACAAACTTTTACCCCCTCCCTTTCTCCGGACATAGAGACTTAGCCCCTCCCCTTTCTCCGGACATAGGGACTTAGCCCCTCCCCTTTCGATGGACATATGGACTTAACCCCGCCCCTTTCTCTGGACATAGGGACTTAGCCCCTCCCCTTTCTCTGGACATAAGGACTTAGCCCGCCCCTTTCTCTGGACATAAGGACTTAACCCGCCCCTTTCTCTGGACATAAGGACTTAGCCCCGCCCTTTCTATGGACATATGGACTTAACCCCGCCCCCTTCTCTGGACATAAGGACTTAACCCCGCCCCTTTCTATGGACTTAACCCCGCCCCTTTCTCCGGACATAGGGACTTAGCCCCGCCCCTTTCTATGGACATATGGACTTAGCCCCTCCCCTTTCTCCGGACATAGCCCCTCCCCTTTCTCCGGACATAGATACTTAGCCCCGCCCCTTTCTATGGACATATGGACTTAACCCGCCCCTTTCTATGGACATATGGACTTAACCCCTCCCCTTTCTATGGACTTAGCCCCTCCCCTTTCTCCGGACATATGGACTTAACCCTCCCCTTTCTATGGACTTAGCCCCTCCCCTTTCTCCGGACATATGGACTTAACCCCTCCCCTTTCTATGGACTTAGCCCTCCCCTTTCTCCGGACATATGGACTTAGCCCTCCCCTTTCTCCGGACATAGGGACTTAGCCCCGCCCCTTTCTATGGACATATGGACTTAACCCCGCCCCTTTCTCCTGACATAGGGACTTAGCCCCTCCCCTTTCTCCGGACATAGGGACTTAGCCCGCCCCTTCAGTTCTGACTGTGAGGCAACTAACACCTGCTGATAAAAAAAGTTTTTTAAACTTTGCCAGTTCTAATATTTGGCCATTTAAAATCATTTTCTGTTGATTTATTTTTCTGTTTTCTTTCCTTTTCATGGATTTTGGTTCTTTTGTTCTTCCTGATTTATTTGATCCGTTTTCTTCTTTAAGTCTGTCCGCCGTTCAGATCTCCGTCTCCCTTCGCTGGTCTCCTGTTTCCTGCCTGAACCTCCAGGCTTCCCTGTCCTCCGGGTTTCCGTGGTTTTCCCTCCTGCTTTGTGTCTGACTTCGGCTCTGATGTGTTTGTGTTTCCTGACAGGACGGCCTTACATGGACAGGCAGCGGAGCGCCTCCTCCGAGGACGCGCTGCATCATCATCATCATCATCATCCTCCTTTAATAAGAGCGGCGCAGGAGGCGGAGACGCTCTTCATCACTCCTGGATTTATTTGCTCTTCTTCCAGATCCCTGCAGAAATAAACAGCGATATTAAACTTTATTATTATTGTTCGACTTCAGCTTTAATAAAGAGCCTGTTGGATGAAATCGCGCCGTTTTCACCCTGAGGAGCTAAAAAACAGGAAGTTCACCTGCCAGGTCTTCCTGCTCCTTCTGAGTCTTTTACATGGCTTGACGCCTTCCTGACCTCTGACCCCTCCTCCCCACTCACATGTCCAACCCATTCGCCTCTCGCTGCCTAGACCAGACCAGGAAGTCCGATCAGGTGGAGCAGTGAGCCCTGCTTTAACTAGGCCTCCCACCTTTAGCCATTGGCCCCGCCCCCTGACGCCTCTGGACTCCTCCTGTGAAACGCTCTGATGCAAGATGGCAGCCGGCGTAGCGACGTGGCTTCCGTTCGCACGGGCGGCGGCGGTGGGCTGGCTGCCGCTGGCCAAGAAGACGATGCCCAAACCTCCGGTGGACAACTCGTCCCGATCCGACGAGATCCTGTACGTCAACGTGAGCGGCGTCCGCTTCCAGGTGGGTGCTGCCGTCCACTGCGCATGCTCCAGCTGATGAAAACATTCTGCATGATGAATCCAAACTGTTGGAGTGGACATGTTTCTGTCCATCAGCTGCACAATTAGCTTTTGGGTTCAGCCCTGAAAAGACAGCTGATAAAACAGAAACATGTGAAACAGCCACTGGAACCGTCCTGGGAAGTTCAGACGATCCGGTCCGGTGTTCCGGTCCAGGATCAGGGCTCCGGTCCGGTGTTCCGGTCCAGGATCAGGGCCCGGTCCGGTGTTCCGGTCCGGAGCTTTTGTCCTGTAGCATTTACAAGCATCCCTGCTCCTATAGCTGAACCAATGAACGGATCAGTACCGGGCCTCTGCAGAACTTCAGGTTCAGTCAGTAGAACCCATCCCAGCAGGAAAAGGGAAGAGTCCAGTTGGAACTGGATCGGGCTGGACCGAGTGGTGCCGGTTCACTGTCTCTGTCTGCACCCAGGTTCTGGTTCTGATCTGGACCACCAGGTGGTTCCTCCTTTTGGA